>NW_027139257.1:300000-487492 GCF_035084215.1 Heptranchias perlo
TCAGCAAATGAACATATTTCAGCGAGCTGGAAGTTTTTTCTTTGATAGCCTCAGATTTTATCCTAAAATACAAGAACTTTTCGTGGTTCTTGTCAATTTTTGTTGATTTTCATGGAATGAACTTATTTCAGTCACCTCGATCTTTCTTCTTCAAAGCAAAAAGATTTTATCTTCAAATACAAGAACTTTTCGTGGTTTTGTTGGTTTTCAGCAAATGAGCTAGAAGTTTTTTCTTTAATAGCGCAAGATATTATCTTAAAATACAAGAACTTTTCGTGGTTCTTGTCAATTTTTGTTGGTTTTCATCCAATGAACTTATTTCAGTCAACGAGATCTTTCATCTTCAAAGCAAAAAGATTTTATCTTCAAATACAAGAACTTTTCGTGGTTCTTGTCAATTTTTGTTGATTTTCATCTGATGAACTTATTTCAGTCAGCTGGATCTTTCTTCTTCAAAGCAAAAAGATTTTATCTTCAAATACAAGAACTTTTCGTGGTTTTGTTGATTTTCAGCAAATGAACATATTTCAGCGAGCTGGAAATTTTTTCTTTAATCGCCTCAGATTTTATCTTAAAATACAAGAACTTTTCGTGGTTCTTGTCAATTTTTGTTGATTTTCATGGAATGAACTTATTTCAGTCACCTCGATCTTTCTTCTTCAAAGCAAAAAGATTTTATCTTCAAATACAAGAACTTTTCGTGGTTTTGTTGATTTTCAGCAAATGAGCTAGAAGTTTTTTCTTTAATAGCGCAAGATATTATCTTAAAATACAAGAACTTTTCGTGGTTCTTGTCAATTTTTGTTCGTTTTCATCTGATGAACTTATTTCAGTCACCCAGATCTTTCTTCTTCAAAGCAAAAAGATTTTATCTTCAAATACAAGAACTTTTCGTGGTTTTGTTGATTTTCAGCAAAACAACATATTTCAGCGAGCGAGAAGTTTTTTCTTTAATAGCGTCAGATTTTATCCTAAAATACAAGAACTTTTCGTGGTTCTTGTCAATTTTTGTTGATTTTCATGGAATGAACTTATTTCAGTCACCTCGATCTTTCTTCTTCAAAGCAAAAAGATTTTATCTTCAAATACAAGAACTTTTCGTGGTTTTGTTGGTTTTCAGCAAATGAGCTGGAAGTTTTTTTCTTTAATAGCGCAAGATATTATCTTAAAATACAAGAACTTTTCGTGGTTCTTGTCAATTTTTGTTCGTTTTCATCTGATGAACTTATTTCAGTCACCCAGATCTTTCTTCTTCAAAGCAAAAAGATTCTATCTTCAAATACAAGAACTTTTCGTGGTTTTGTTGATTTTCAGCAAAACAACATATTTCAGCGAGCGAGAAGTTTTTTCTTTAATAGCGTCAGATTTTATCCTGAAATACAAGAACTTTTCGTGGTTCTTATCAATTTTTGTTGGTTTTCATCCAATGAACTTATTTCAGTCAGCTGGATCTTCTTTCTTCAAAGCAAAAAGATTTTATCTTCAAATACAAGAACTTTACGTGGTTTTGTTGGTTTTCAGCAAATGAACATATTTCAGCGAGCGAGAAGTTTTTTCTTTAATAGTGTCAGATTTTATCTTAAAATACAAGAACTTTTCGTGGTTCTTGTCAATTTTTGTTGGTTTTGATCGAATGAACTTATTTCAGTCAGCTGGATCTTTCTTCTTCAAAGCAAAAAAATTTTATCTTCAAATACAAGAACTTTACGTGGTTTTGTTGGTTTTCAGCAAATGAACATATTTCAGCGAGCTGGAAGTTTTTTCTTTAATAGCGCAAGATTTTATCTTAAAATACAAGAACTTTTCGTGGTTCTTGTCAATTTTTGTTGGTTTTCATCCAATGAACTTATTTCAGTCAACGAGATCTTTCATCTTCAAAGCAAAAAGATTTTATCTTCAAATACAAGAACTTTTCGTGGTTCTTGTCAATTTTTGTTGATTTTCATCTGATGAACTTATTTCAGTCAGCTGGATCTTTCTTCTTCAAAGCAAAAAGATTTTATCTTCAAATACAAGAACTTTTCGTGGTTTTGTTGATTTTCAGCAAATGAACATATTTCAGCGAGCTGGAAATTTTTTCTTTAATCGCCTCAGATTTTATCTTAAAATACAAGAACTTTTCGTGGTTCTTGTCAATTTTTGTTGATTTTCATGGAATGAACTTATTTCAGTCACCTCGATCTTTCTTCTTCAAAGCAAAAAGATTTTATCTTCAAATACAAGAACTTTTCGTGGTTTTGTTGATTTTCAGCAAATGAGCTAGAAGTTTTTTCTTTAATAGCGCAAGATATTATCTTAAAATACAAGAACTTTTCGTGGTTCTTGTCAATTTTTGTTCGTTTTCATCTGATGAACTTATTTCAGTCACCCAGATCTTTCTTCTTCAAAGCAAAAAGATTTTATCTTCAAATACAAGAACTTTTCGTGGTTTTGTTGATTTTCAGCAAAACAACATATTTCAGCGAGCGAGAAGTTTTTTCTTTAATAGCGTCAGATTTTATCTTAAAATACAAGAACTTTTCGTGATTCTTATCAATTTTTGTTGGTTTTCATCCAATGAACTTATTTCAGTCAGCTGGATCTTCTTTCTTCAAAGCAAAAAGATTTTATCTTCAAATACAAGAACTTTACGTGGTTTTGTTGGTTTTCAGCAAATGAACATATTTCAGCGAGCGAGAAGTTTTTTCTTTAATAGCGTCAGATTTCATCTTAAAATACAAGAACTTTTCGTGGTTCTTGTCAATTTTTGTTGGTTTTCATCTGATGAACTTATTTCAGTCAGCTAGATCTTTCTTCTTCAAAGCAAAAAGATTTTATCTTCAAATACAAGAACTTTTCGTGGTTTTGTTGATTTTCAGCAAATGAACATATTTCAGCGAGCGAAAAGTTTTTTCTTTAATAGCGTCAGATTTTATCTTAAAATACAAGAACTTTTCGTGGTTCTTGTCAATTTTTGTTGGTTTTCATCTGATGAACTTATTTCAGTCAGCTAGATCTTTCTTCTTCAAAGCAAAAAGATTTTATCTTCAAATACAAGAACTTTTCGTGGTTTTTTTGATTTTCAGCAAATGAACATATTTCAGCGAGCAAGAAGTTTTTTCTTTAATAGCCTCAGATTTTATCTTAAAATACAAGAACTTTTCGTGGTTCTTGTCAATTTTTGTTGGTTTTGATCGAATGAACTTATTTCAGTCAGCTGGATCTTTCTTCTTCAAAGCAAAAAGATTTTATCTTCAAATACAAGAACTTTACGTGGTTTTGTTGGTTTTCAGCAAATGAACATATTTCAGCGAGCTGGAAGTTTTTTCTTTAATAGCGCAAGATTTTATCTTAAAATACAAGAACTTTTCGTGGTTCTTGTCAATTTTTGTTGGTTTTCATCCAATGAACTTATTTCAGTCAACTGGATCTTTCATCTTCAAAGCAAAAAGATTTTATCTTCAAATACAAGAACTTTTCGTGGTTCTTGTCAATTTTTGTTGATTTTCATCTGATGAACTGATTTCAGTCAGCTGGATCTTTCTTCTTCAAAGCAAAAAGATTTTATCTTCAAATACAAGAACTTTTCGTGGTTTTGTTGATTTTCAGCAAATGAACATATTTCAGCGAGCTGGAAGTTTTTTCTTTGATAGCCTCAGATTTTATCCTAAAATACAAGAACTTTTCGTGGTTCTTGTCAATTTTTGTTGATTTTCATGGAATGAACTTATTTCAGTCACCTCGATCTTTCTTCTTCAAAGCAAAAAGATTTTATCTTCAAATACAAGAACTTTTCGTGGTTTTGTTGGTTTTCAGCAAATGAGCTAGAAGTTTTTTCTTTAATAGCGCAAGATATTATCTTAAAATACAAGAACTTTTCGTGGTTCTTGTCAATTTTTGTTGGTTTTCATCCAATGAACTTATTTCAGTCAACGAGATCTTTCATCTTCAAAGCAAAAAGATTTTATCTTCAAATACAAGAACTTTTCGTGGTTCTTGTCAATTTTTGTTGATTTTCATCTGATGAACTTATTTCAGTCAGCTGGATCTTTCTTCTTCAAAGCAAAAAGATTTTATCTTCAAATACAAGAACTTTTCGTGGTTTTGTTGATTTTCAGCAAATGAACATATTTCAGCGAGCTGGAAATTTTTTCTTTAATCGCCTCAGATTTTATCTTAAAATACAAGAACTTTTCGTGGTTCTTGTCAATTTTTGTTGATTTTCATGGAATGAACTTATTTCAGTCACCTCGATCTTTCTTCTTCAAAGCAAAAAGATTTTATCTTCAAATACAAGAACTTTTCGTGGTTTTGTTGATTTTCAGCAAATGAGCTAGAAGTTTTTTCTTTAATAGCGCAAGATATTATCTTAAAATACAAGAACTTTTCGTGGTTCTTGTCAATTTTTGTTCGTTTTCATCTGATGAACTTATTTCAGTCACCCAGATCTTTCTTCTTCAAAGCAAAAAGATTTTATCTTCAAATACAAGAACTTTTCGTGGTTTTGTTGATTTTCAGCAAAACAACATATTTCAGCGAGCGAGAATTTTTTTCTTTAATAGCGTCAGATTTTATCTTAAAATACAAGAACTTTTCGTGATTCTTATCAATTTTTGTTGGTTTTCATCCAATGAACTTATTTCAGTCAGCTGGATCTTCTTTCTTCAAAGCAAAAAGATTTTATCTTCAAATACAAGAACTTTACGTGGTTTTGTTGGTTTTCAGCAAATGAACATATTTCAGCGAGCGAGAAGTTTTTTCTTTAATAGCGTCAGATTTCATCTTAAAATACAAGAACTTTTCGTGGTTCTTGTCAATTTTTGTTGGTTTTCATCTGATGAACTTATTTCAGTCAGCTAGATCTTTCTTCTTCAAAGCAAAAAGATTTTATCTTCAAATACAAGAACTTTTCGTGGTTTTTTTGATTTTCAGCAAATGAACATATTTCAGCGAGCAAGAAGTTTTTTCTTTAATAGCCTCAGATTTTATCTTAAAATACAAGAACTTTTCGTGGTTCTTGTCAATTTTTGTTGGTTTTGATCGAATGAACTTATTTCAGTCAGCTGGATCTTTCTTCTTCAAAGCAAAAAGATTTTATCTTCAAATACAAGAACTTTACGTGGTTTTGTTGGTTTTCAGCAAATGAACATATTTCAGCGAGCTGGAAGTTTTTTCTTTAATAGCGCAAGATTTTATCTTAAAATACAAGAACTTTTCGTGGTTCTTGTCAATTTTTGTTGGTTTTCATCCAATGAACATATTTCAGTCAACTGGATCTTTCATCTTCAAAGCAAAAAGATTTTATCTTCAAATACAAGAACTTTTCGTGGTTCTTGTCAATTTTTGTTGATTTTCATCTGATGAACTGATTTCAGTCAGCTGGATCTTTCTTCTTCAAAGCAAAAAGATTTTATCTTCAAATACAAGAACTTTTCGTGGTTTTGTTGATTTTCAGCAAATGAACATATTTCAGCGAGCTGGAAGTTTTTTCTTTGATAGCCTCAGATTTTATCCTAAAATACAAGAACTTTTCGTGGTTCTTGTCAATTTTTGTTGATTTTCATGGAATGAACTTATTTCAGTCACCTCGATCTTTCTTCTTCAAAGCAAAAAGATTTTATCTTCAAATACAAGAACTTTTCGTGGTTTTGTTGGTTTTCAGCAAATGAGCTAGAAGTTTTTTCTTTAATAGCGCAAGATATTATCTTAAAATACAAGAACTTTTCGTGGTTCTTGTCAATTTTTCTTCGTTTTCATCTGATGAACTTATTTCAGTCACCCAGATCTTTCTTCTTCAAAGCAAAAAGATTCTATCTTCAAATACAAGAACTTTTCGTGGTTTTGTTGATTTTCAGCAAAACAACATATTTCAGCGAGCGAGAAGTTTTTTCTTTCATAGCGTCAGATTTTATCCTGAAATACAAGAACTTTTCGTGGTTCTTATCAATTTTTGTTGGTTTTCATCCAATGAACTTATTTCAGTCAGCTGGATCTTCTTTCTTCAAAGCAAAAAGATTTTATCTTCAAATACAAGAACTTTACGTGGTTTTGTTGGTTTTCAGCAAATGAACATATTTCAGCGAGCGAGAAGTTTTTTCTTTAATAGCCTCAGATTTTATCTTAAAATACAAGAACTTTTCGTGGTTCTTGTCAATTTTTGTTGGTTTTCATCTGATGAACTTATTTCAGTCAGCTAGATCTTTCTTCTTCAAAGTAAAAATATTTTATCTTCAAATACAAGAACTTTTCGTGGTTTTGTTGATTTTCAGCAAATGAACATATTTCAGCGAGCGAAAAGTTTTTTCTTTAATAGCGTCAGATTTTATCTTAAAATACAAGAACTTTTCGTGGTTCTTGTCAATTTTTGTTGGTTTTCATCTGATGAACTTATTTCAGTCAGCTAGATCTTTCTTCTTCAAAGCAAAAAGATTTTATCTTCAAATACAAGAACTTTTCGTGGTTTTTTTGATTTTCAGCAAATGAACATATTTCAGCGAGCAAGAAGTTTTTTCTTTAATAGCCTCAGATTTTATCTTAAAATACAAGAACTTTTCGTGGTTCTTGTCAATTTTTGTTGGTTTTCATCTAATGAACTTATTTCAGTCAGCTGGATCTTTCTTCTTCAAAGCAAAAAGATTTCATCTTCAAATACAAGAACTTTTCGTGGTTTTGTTGATTTTCAGCAAATGAACATATTTCAGCGAGCTAGAAGTTTTTTCTTCAATCGCGTCAGATTTTATCTTAAAATACAAGAACTTTTCGTGGTTCTTGTCAATTTTTGTTGGTTTTGATCGAATGAACTTATTTCAGTCAGCTGGATCTTTCTGCTTCAAAGCAAAAAGATTTAATCTTCAAATACAAGAACTTTTCGTGGTTTTGTTGATTTTCAGCAAAACAACATATTTCAGCGAGCGAGAAGTTTTTTCTTTAATAGCGTCAGATTTTATCTTAAAATACAAGAACTTTTCGTGATTCTTATCAATTTTTGTTGGTTTTCATCCAATGAACTTATTTCAGTCAGCTGGATCTTCTTTCTTCAAAGCAAAAAGATTTTATCTTCAAATACAAGAACTTTACGTGGTTTTGTTGGTTTTCAGCAAATGAACATATTTCAGCGAGCGAGAAGTTTTTTCTTTAATAGCGTCAGATTTCATCTTAAAATACAAGAACTTTTCGTGGTTCTTGTCAATTTTTGTTGGTTTTCATCTGATGAACTTATTTCAGTCAGCTAGATCTTTCTTCTTCAAAGCAAAAAGATTTTATCTTCAAATACAAGAACTTTTCGTGGTTTTGTTGATTTTCAGCAAATGAACATATTTCAGCGAGCGAAAAGTTTTTTCTTTAATAGCGTCAGATTTTATCTTAAAATACAAGAACTTTTCGTGGTTCTTGTCAATTTTTGTTGGTTTTCATCTGATGAACTTATTTCAGTCAGCTAGATCTTTCTTCTTCAAAGCAAAAAGATTTTATCTTCAAATACAAGAACTTTTCGTGGTTTTTTTGATTTTCAGCAAATGAACATATTTCAGCGAGCAAGAAGTTTTTTCTTTAATAGCCTCAGATTTTATCTTAAAATACAAGAACTTTTCGTGGTTCTTGTCAATTTTTGTTGGTTTTGATCGAATGAACTTATTTCAGTCAGCTGGATCTTTCTTCTTCAAAGCAAAAAGATTTTATCTTCAAATACAAGAACTTTACGTGGTTTTGTTGGTTTTCAGCAAATGAACATATTTCAGCGAGCTGGAAGTTTTTTCTTTAATAGCGCAAGATTTTATCTTAAAATACAAGAACTTTTCGTGGTTCTTGTCAATTTTTGTTGGTTTTCATCCAATGAACTTATTTCAGTCAACTGGATCTTTCATCTTCAAAGCAAAAAGATTTTATCTTCAAATACAAGAACTTTTCGTGGTTCTTGTCAATTTTTGTTGATTTTCATCTGATGAACTGATTTCAGTCAGCTGGATCTTTCTTCTTCAAAGCAAAAAGATTTTATCTTCAAATACAAGAACTTTTCGTGGTTTTGTTGATTTTCAGCAAATGAACATATTTCAGCGAGCTGGAAGTTTTTTCTTTGATAGCCTCAGATTTTATCCTAAAATACAAGAACTTTTCGTGGTTCTTGTCAATTTTTGTTGATTTTCATGGAATGAACTTATTTCAGTCACCTCGATCTTTCTTCTTCAAAGCAAAAAGATTTTATCTTCAAATACAAGAACTTTTCGTGGTTTTGTTGGTTTTCAGCAAATGAGCTAGAAGTTTTTTCTTTAATAGCGCAAGATATTATCTTAAAATACAAGAACTTTTCGTGGTTCTTGTCAATTTTTCTTCGTTTTCATCTGATGAACTTATTTCAGTCACCCAGATCTTTCTTCTTCAAAGCAAAAAGATTCTATCTTCAAATACAAGAACTTTTCGTGGTTTTGTTGATTTTCAGCAAAACAACATATTTCAGCGAGCGAGAAGTTTTTTCTTTAATAGCGTCAGATTTTATCCTGAAATACAAGAACTTTTCGTGGTTCTTATCAATTTTTGTTGGTTTTCATCCAATGAACTTATTTCAGTCAGCTGGATCTTCTTTCTTCAAAGCAAAAAGATTTTATCTTCAAATACAAGAACTTTACGTGGTTTTGTTGGTTTTCAGCAAATGAACATATTTCAGCGAGCGAGAAGTTTTTTCTTTAATAGCCTCAGATTTTATCTTAAAATACAAGAACTTTTCGTGGTTCTTGTCAATTTTTGTTGGTTTTCATCTGATGAACTTATTTCAGTCAGCTAGATCTTTCTTCTTCAAAGTAAAAATATTTTATCTTCAAATACAAGAACTTTTCGTGGTTTTGTTGATTTTCAGCAAATGAACATATTTCAGCGAGCGAAAAGTTTTTTCTTTAATAGCGTCAGATTTTATCTTAAAATACAAGAACTTTTCGTGGTTCTTGTCAATTTTTGTTGGTTTTCATCTGATGAACTTATTTCAGTCAGCTAGATCTTTCTTCTTCAAAGCAAAAAGATTTTATCTTCAAATACAAGAACTTTTCGTGGTTTTTTTGATTTTCAGCAAATGAACATATTTCAGCGAGCAAGAAGTTTTTTCTTTAATAGCCTCAGATTTTATCTTAAAATACAAGAACTTTTCGTGGTTCTTGTCAATTTTTGTTGGTTTTCATCTAATGAACTTATTTCAGTCAGCTAGATCTTTCTTCTTCAAAGCAAAAAGATTTCATCTTCAAATACAAGAACTTTTCGTGGTTTTGTTGATTTTCAGCAAATGAACATATTTCAGCGAGCTAGAAGTTTTTTCTTCAATCGCGTCAGATTTTATCTTAAAATACAAGAACTTTTCGTGGTTCTTGTCAATTTTTGTTGGTTTTGATCGAATGAACTTATTTCAGTCAGCTGGATCTTTCTGCTTCAAAGCAAAAAGATTTAATCTTCAAATACAAGAACTTTACGTGGTTTTGTTGGTTTTCAGCAAATGAACATATTTCAGCGAGCTGGAAGTTTTTTCTTTAATAGCGCAAGATTTTATCTTAAAATACAAGAACTTTTCGTGGTTCTTGTCAATTTTTGTTGGTTTTCATCCAATCAACTTATTTCAGTCAACTGGATCTTTCATCTTCAAAGCAAAAAAATTTTATCTTCAAATACAAGAACTTTTCGTGGTTCTTGTCAATTTTTGTTGATTTTCATCTGATGAACTGATTTCAGTCAGCTGGATCTTTCTTCTTCAAAGCAAAAAGATTTTATCTTCAAATACAAGAACTTTTCGTGGTTTTGTTGATTTTCAGCAAATGAACATATTTCAGCGAGCTGGAAGTTTTTTCTTTAATAGCCTCAGATTTTATCCTAAAATACAAGAACTTTTCGTGGTGCTTGTCAATTTTTTTGATTTTCATGGAATGAACTTATTTCAGTCACCTCGATCTTTCTTCTTCAAAGCAAAAAGATTTTATCTTCAAATACAAGAACTTTTCGTGGTTTTGTTGGTTTTCAGCAAATGAGCTAGAAGTTTTTTCTTTAATCGCGCAATATATTATCTTAAAATACAAGAACTTTTCGTGGTTCTTGTCAATTTTTGTTCGTTTTCATCTGATGAACTTATTTCAGTCACCCAGATCTTTCTTCTTCAAAGCAAAAAGATTCTATCTTCAAATACAAGAACTTTTCGTGGTTTTGTTGATTTTCATCAAAACAACATATTTCAGCGAGCGAGAAGTTTTTTCTTTCATCGCGTCAGATTTTATCCTGAAATACAAGAACTTTTCGTGGTTCTTATCAATTTTTGTTGGTTTTCATCCAATGAACTTATTTCAGTCAGCTGGATCTTCTTTCTTCAAAGCAAAAAGATTTTATCTTCAAATACAAGAACTTTACGTGGTTTTGTTGGTTTTCAGCAAATGAACATATTTCAGCGAGCGAGAAGTTTTTTCTTTAATAGCGTCAGATTTTATCTTAAAATACAAGAACTTTTCGTGGTTCTTGTCAATTTTTGTTGGTGTTGATCGAATGAACTTATTTCAGTCAGCTAGATCTTTCTTCTTCAAAACAAAAAGATTTTATCTTCAAATACAAGAACTTTTCGTGGTTTTGTTGATTTTCAGCAAATGAACATATTTCAGCGAGCTTGAAGTTTTTTCTTTAATAGCCTCAGATTTTATCTTAAAATACAAGAACTTTTCGTGGTTCTTGTCAATTTTTGTTGGTTTTCATCTGATGAACTTATTTCAGTCACCTCGATCTTGCTTCTTCAAAGCAAAAAGATTTTATCTTCAAATACAAGAACTTTTTGTGGTTTTGTTGATTTTCAGCAAATGAACATATTTCAGCGAGCAAGAAGTTTTTTCTTTAATAGCGTCAGATTTTATCTTAAAATACAAGAACTTTTGGTGGTTCTTATCAATTTTTGTTGGTTTTCATCTAATGAACTTATTTCAGTCAGCTGGATCTTTCTTCTTCAAAGCAAAAAGATTTTATCTTCAAATACAAGAACTTTACGTGGTTTTGTTGGTTTTCAGCAAATGAACATATTTCAGCGAGCTAGAAGTTTTTTCTTCAATAGCGCAAGATTGTATCTTAAAACACAAGTACTTTTCGTGGTTCTTGTCAATTTTTGTTGTTTTTCATCCAATGAACTTATTTCAGTCACCAAGATCTTTCATCTTAAATAAGTTCATTAGATGAAAACCAACAAAACTTGACAAGAACCACGAAAAGTTCTTGTATTTAAGATAAAATCTTGCGCTATTAAAGAAAAAACTTCGAGCTCGCTGAAATATGTTCATTTGCTGAAAATCAACAAAACCACGAAAAGTTCTTGTATTTGAAGATAAAATCTTTTTGCTTTGAAGAAGAAAGATCGAGGTGACTGAAATATTTCATTTGATGAAAACCAACAAAAATTGACAAGAACCACGAAAAGTTCTTGTATTTTAAGATAAAATCTTACGCTATTAAAGAAAAAACTTCCAGCTCGCTGAAATATGTTCATTTGCTGAAAACCAACAAAACCACGTAAAGTTCTTGTATTTGAAGATAAAATCTTTTTGCTTTGAAGAAGAAAGATCCAGGTGACTGAAATATGTTCATTAGATGAAAACCAACAAAAATTGATAAGAACCACGAACAGTTGTTGTATTTTAAGATAAAATCTGACGCTATTAAAGAAAAAACTTCTTGCTCGCTGAAATATGTTCATTTGCTGAAAATCAACAAAACCACGAAAAGTTCTTGTATTTGAAGACAAAATCTTTTTGCTTTGAAGAAGAAAGATCGAGGTGACTGAAATAAGTCCATTCGATCAACACCAACAAAACTTGACAAGAACCACGAAAAGTTCTTGTATTTTAAGATAAAATCTGGCGCTATTAAAGAAAAAACTTCTCGCTCGCTGAAATATGTTCATTTGCTGAAAATCAACAAAACCACGAAAAGTTCTTGTATTTGAAGATAAAATCTTTTTGCTTTGAAGATGAAAGATCTAGCTGACTGAAATAAGTTCATTCGATCAACACCAACAAAAATTGACAAGAACCACGAAAATTTCTTGTATTTTAAGATAAAATCTGACGCTATTAAAGAAAAAACTTCTCGCTCGCTGAAATATGTTCATTTGCTGAAAATCAACAAAACCACGAAAAGTTCTTGTATTTGAAGATAAAATCTTTTTGCTTTGAAGATGAAAGATCTTGGTGACTGAAACAAGTTCATTGGATGAAAAACAACAAAAATTGACAAGAACCACGAAAAGTTCTTGTATTTTAAGATAAAATCTTGCGCTATTAAAGAAAAAACTTCTAGCTCGCTGAAATATGTTCATTTGCTGAAAATCAACAAAACCACGAAAAGTTCTTGTATTTGAAGATAAAATCTTTTTGCTTTGAAGAAGAAAGATCGAGGTGACTGAAATAAGTTCATTGGATGAAAACCAACAAAAATTGACAAGAAAAAGGAAAAGTTCTTGTATTTTAAGATAAAATCTGAGGCTATTAAAGAAAAAACTTCCAGCTCTCTGAAATATGTTCATTTGCTGAAAATCAACAAAACCACGAAAAGTTCTTGTATTTGAAGATAAAATCTTTTTGCTTTGAAGAAGAAAGATCTCGCTGACTGAAATAAGTTCATTCGATGAAAACCAACAAAAATTGACAAGAACCACGAAAAGTTCTTGTATTTTAAGATAAAATCTGAGGCTATTAAAGAAAAAACTTCCAGCTCGCTGAAATGTGTTCATTTGCTGAAAATCAACAAAACCACGAAAAGTTCTTGTATTTGAAGATAAAATCTTTTTGCTTTGAAGAAGAAAGATCTAGCTGACTGAAATAAGTTCATTCGATCAAAACCAACAAAAATTGACAAGAACAACGAAAAGTTCTTGTATTTTAAGATAAAATCTGACGCTATTAAAGAAAAAACTTCTCGCTCGCTGAAATATGGTCATTTGCTGAAAATCAACAAAACCACGAAAAGTTCTTGTATTTGAAGATAAAATCTTTTTGCTTTGAAGAAGAAAGATCTAGCTGACTGAAATAAGTTCATTCGATCAAAACCAACAAAAATTGACAAGAACCACGAAAAGTTCTTGTATTTTAAGATAAAATCTGACGCTATTAAAGAAAAAACTTCCAGCTCGCTGAAATATGTTAAATTGCTGAAAATCAACAAAACCACGAAAAGTTCTTGTATTTGAAGATAAAATCTTTTTGGTTTGAAGAAGAAAGATCCAGCTGACTGAAATAAGTTCATCAGATGAAAATCAACAAAAATTGACAAGAACCACGAAAAGTTCTTGTATTTTAAGATAAAATCTGACGCTATTAAAGAAAAAACTTCTCGCTCGCTGAAATATGGTCATTTGCTGAAAATCAACAAAACCACGAAAAGTTCTTGTATTTGAAGATAAAATCTTTTTGCTTTGAAGATGAAAGATCTCGGTGACTGAAATAAGTTCATTGGATGAAAACCAACAAAAATTGACAAGAACCACGAAAAGTTCTTGTATTTCAAGATAAAATCTTGCGCTATTAAAGAAAAAACTTCCAGCTCGCTGAAATATGTTCATTTGCTGAAAACCAACACAACGTAAAGTTCTTGTATTTGAAGATAAAATCTTTTTGCTTTGAAGAAGAAAGATCCAGCTGACTGAAATAAGTTCATTAGATGAAAACCAACAAAAATTGACAAGAACCACGAAAAGTTCTTTTATTTTAAGATAAAATCTGACGCTATTAAAGAAAAAACTTCTCGCTCGCTGAAATATGTTCATTTGCTGAAAATCAACAAAACCACGAAAAGTTCTTGTATTTGAAGATAAAATCTTTTTGCTTTGAACAAGAAAGATCCAGGTGACTGAAATAAGTTCATTCGATCAAAACCAACAAAAATTGACAAGAACCACGAAAAGTTCTTGTATTTTAAGATAAAATCTGACGCTATTAAAGAAAAAACTTCTCGCTCGCTGAAATATGTTCATTTGCTGAAAATCAACAAAACCACGAAAAGTTCTTGTATTTGAAGATAAAATCTTTTTGCTTTGAAGATGAAAGATCTTGGTGACTGAAATAAGTTCATTGGATGAAAACCAACAAAAATTGACAAGAACCACGAAAAGTTCTTCTATTTTAAGATAAAATCTTGCGCTATTGAAGAAAAAACTTCCAGCTCGCTGAAATATGTTCATTTGCTGAAAACCAACAAAACCACGTAAAGTTCTTGTATTTGAAGATAAAATCTTTTTGCTTTGAAAAAGAAAGATCCAGCTGACTGAAATAAGTTCATTGGATGAAAATCAACAAAAATTGATAAGAACCACGAAAAGTTCTTGTATTTTAAGATAAAATCTGACGCTATTAAAGAAAAAACTTCCAGCTCGCTGAAATATGTTCATTTGCTGAAAATCAACAAAACCACGAAAAGTTCTTGCATTTGAAGATAAAATCTTTTTGCTTTGAAGAAGAAAGATCTCGCTGACTGAAATAAGTTCATTCGATGAAAATCAACAAAAATTGATAAGAACCACGAAAAGTTCTTGTATTTTAAGATAAAATCTGACGCTATTAAAGAAAAAACTTCCAGCTCGCTGAAATATGTTCATTTGCTGAAAATCAACAAAACCACAAAAAGTTCTTGCATTTGAAGATAAAATCTTTTTGCTTTGAAGAAGAAAGATCGAGGTGACTGAAATAAGTTCATTAAATGAAAACCAACAAAAATTGACAAGAACCACGAAAAGTTCTTGTATTGTAAGATAAAATCTGACGCTATTAAAGAAAAAACTTCCAGCTCGCTGAAATATGTTCATTTGCTGTAAATCAACAAAACCACGAAAAGTTCTTGTATTTGAAGATAAAATCTTTTTGCTTTGAAGAAGAAAGATCCAGGTGACTGAAGTAAGTTCATTCGATCAAAACCAACAAAAATTGACAAGAACCACGAAAAGTTCTTGTATTTTAAGATAAAATCTGACGCTATTAAAGAAAAAACTTCTCGCTCGCTGAAATATGTTCATTTGCTGAAAATCAACAAAACCACGAAAAGTTCTTGTATTTGAAGATAAAATCTTTTTGCTTTGAAGAAGAAAGATCCAGCTGACTGAAATAAGTTCATTAGATGAAAACCAACAAATATTGACAAGAACCACGAACAGTTCTTGTATTTTAGGATAAAATCTGATGCTATTAAAGAAAAAACTTCCAGCTCGCTGAAATATGTTCATTTGCTGAAAACCAACAAAACCACGTAAAGTTCTTGTATTTTAAGATAAAATCTGACGCTATTAAAGAAAAAACTTCCAGCTCGCTGAAATATGTTCATTTGCTGAAAATCAACAAAACCACGAAAAGTTCTTGCATTTGAAGATAAAATCTTTTTGCTTTGAAGAAGAAAGATCTCGCTGACTGAAATAAGTTCATTCGATCAAAACCAACAAAAATTGACAGGAACCACGAAAAGTTCTTGTATTTTAAGATAAAATCTGACGCTATTAAAGAAAAAACTTCTCGCTCGCTGAAATATGTTCATTTGCTGAAAATCAACAAAACCACGAAAAGTTCTTGTATTTGAAGATAAAATCTTTTTGCTTTGAAGAAGAAAGATCGAGGTGACTGAAATAAGTTCATTAGATGAAAACCAACAAAAATTGACAAGAACCACGAAAAGTTCTTGTATTTTAGGATAAAATCTGATGCTATTAAAGAGAAAACTTCCAACTCGCTGAAATATGTTCATTTGCTGAAAATCAACAAAACCACGAAAAGTTCTTGTATTTGAAGATAAAATCTTTTTGCTTTGAAGAAGAAAGATCGAGGTGACTGAAATAAGCTCATCAGATGAAAACCAACTAAAATTGACAAGAACCACGAAAAGTTCTTGTATTTTAAGATAAAATCTTGCGCTATGAAAGAAAAAACTTCTAGCTCGCTGAAATATGTTTATTTGCTGAAAACCAAAAAAACCACGAAAAGTTCTTGTATTTGAAGATAAAATCTTTTTGCTTTGAAGAAGAAAGATCCAGCTGACTGATTTTAGTTCATTGGATGAAAACCAACAAAAATTGACAAGAACCACGAAAAGTTCTTGTATTTTAAGATAAAATCTGAGGCTATTAAAGAAAAAACTTCTAGCTCGCTGAAATATGTTCATTTGCTGAAAATCAACAAAAGCACGAAAAGTTCTTGTATTTGAAGATAAAATCTTTTTGCTTTGAAGAAGAAAGATCGAGCTGACTGAAATAAGTTCATCAAATGAAAACCAACAAAAATTGACAAGAACCACGAAAAGTTCTTGTATTGTAAGATAAAATCTGACGCTATTAAAGAAAAAACTTCTCGCTCGCTGAAATATGTTCATTTGCTGTAAATCAACAAAACCACGAAAAGTTCTTGTATTTGAAGATAAAATCTTTTTGCTTTGAAGAAGAAAGATCGAGCTGACTGAAATAAGTTCATTAGATGAAAACCAACAAAAATTGACAAGAACCACGAACAGTTCTTGTATTTTAGGATAAAATCTGATGCTATTAAAGAAAAAACTTCCAGCTCGCTGAAATATGTTCATTTGCTGTAAATCAACAAAACCACGAAAAGTTCTTGTATTTGAAGATAAAATCTTTTTGCTTTGAAGAAGAAAGGTCCAGCTGACTGAAATAAGTTCATTGGATGAAAACCAACAAAAATTGACAAGAACCACGAAAAGTTCTTGTATTTTAAGATAAAATTTGACGCTATTAAAGAAAAAACTTCTCGCTCGCTGAAATATGTTCATTTGCTGAAAATCAACAAAACCACGAAAAGTTCTTGTATTTGAAGATAAAATCTTTTTGCTTTGAAGATGAAAGATCTTGGTGACTGAAATAAGTTCATGGGATGAAAACCAACAAAAATTGACAAGAACCACGAAAAGTTCTTCTATTTTAAGATAAAATCTTGCGCTATTAAAGAAAAAACTTCTCGCTCGCTGAAATATGTTCATTTGCTGAAAACCAACAAAACCACGTAAAGTTCTTGCATTTGAAGATACAATCTTTTTGCTTTGAAAAAGAAAGATCCAGCTGACTGAAATAAGTTCATTGGATGAAAATCAACAAAAATTGATAAGAAGCACGAAAAGTTCTTGTATTTTAAGATAAAATCTGACGCTATTAAAGAAAAAGCTTCCAGCTCGCTGAAATATGTTAATTTGCTGAAAATCAACAAAACCACGAAAAGTTCTTGTATTTGAAGATAAAATCTTTTTGCTTTGAAGAAGAAAGATCCAGCTGACTGAAATAAGTTCATCAGATGAAAATCAACTAAAATTAACAGGAACCACGAAAAGTTCTTGTATTTTAAGATATAATCTGACGCTATTAATGAAAAAACTTTTAGCTCGCTGCATTTGCTGAAAATCAACAAAACCACGAAAAGTTCTTGTATTTGAAGATAAAATCTTTTTGCTTTGAAGATGAAAGATCCAGCTGACTGAAATAAGTTCATTGGATGAAAACCAACAAAAATTGACAAGAACCACGAAAAGTTCTTGTATTTCAAGGTAAAATCTTGCGCTATGAAAGAAAAAACTTCCAGCTCGCAGAAATATGTTCATTTGCTGAAAACCAACAAAACCACGTAAAGTTCTTGTATTTGAAGATAAAATCTTTTTGCTTTGAAGAAGAAAGATCCAGCTGACTGAAATAAGTTCATTGGATGAAAACCAACAAAAATTGATAAGAACCACGAAAAGTTCTTGTATTTTAAGTTAAAACCTGAGGCTATTAAAGAAAAAACATCCAGCTCGCTGAAATATGTTTTTTTGCTGAAAATCAACAAAACCATGAAATGTTCTTGTATTTGAAGATAAAATCTTTTTGCTTTGAAGAAGAAAGATTCAGCTGACTGAAATAAGTTTATTCGATGAAAACCAACAAAAATTGACAAGAACCACGAAATGTTCTTGTACTTTAGGATAAAATCTGATGCTATTAAAGAGAAAACTTCCAGCTCGCTGAAATATGTTCATTTGCTGAAAATCAACAAAACCACGAAAAGTTCTTGTATTTGAAGATAGAATCTTTTTGCTTTGAAGAAGAAAGATCTAGGTGACTGAAATAAGTTCATCAGATGAAAACCAACTAAAATTGACAAGAACCACGAAAAGTTCTTGTATTTTAAGATAAAATCTTGCGCTATGAAAGAAAAAACTTCCAGCTCGCTGAAATATGTTTATTTGCTGAAAACCAACAAAACCACGAAAAGTTCTTGTATTTGAAGATAAAATCTTTTTGCTTTGAAGAACAAAGATCCAGCTGACTGAAATATGTTCATCAGATGAAAATCAATAAAAATTGAGAAGAACCACGAAAAGTTCTGGTATTTTAAGATAAAATCTGACGCTATTAAAGAAAAAACTTCCAGCTCGCTGAAATATGTTCATTTGCTGAAAATCAACAAAACCACGAAAAGTTCTTGTATTTGAAGATAAAATCTTTTTGCTTTGAAGAAGAAAGATCCAGCTGACTGAAATAAGTTCATCAGATGAAAACCAACAAAAATTGACAAGAACCACGAAAAGTTCTTGTATTTTAAGATAAAATCTGACGCTATTAAAGAAAAAACTTCTCGCTCGCTGAAATATGGTCATTTGCTGAAAATCAACAAAAGCACGAAAAGTTCTTGTATTTGAAGATAAAATCTTTTTGCTTTGAAGAAGAATGATCGAGGTGACTGAAATAAGTTCATTCGATGAAAATCAACAAAAATTGACAAGAACCACGAAAAGTTCTTGTATTTTAAGATACAATCTTGCGCGATTAAAGAAAAAACTTCCAGCTCGCTGAAATATGTTCATTTGCTGAAAATCAACAAAACCACGAAAAGTTCTTGTATTTGAAGATAAAATCTTTTTGCTTTGAAGAAGAAAGTTCCAGCTGACTGAAATAAGTTCATTCGATCAACACCAACAAAAATTGACAAGAACCACGAAAAGTTCTTGTATTTTAAGATAAAATCTGACGCTATTAAAGAAAAGACTTCTCGCTCGCTGAAATGTGTTCATTTGCTGAAAATCAACATTACCACGTAAAGTTCTTGTATTTGAAGATAAAATCTTTTTGCTTTGAAGATGAAAGATCTTGGTGACTCAAATAAGTTCATTGGATGAAAACCAACAAAAATTGACAAGAACCACGAAAAGTTCTTGTATTTTAAGATAAAATCTTGCGCTATTAAAGAAAAAACGTCTAGCTCGCTGAAATATGTTCCTTTGCTGAAAACCAACAAAACCACGTTAAGTTCTTGTATTTGAAGATAAAATCTTTTTGCTTTGAAGAAGAAAGATCCAGCTGACTGAAATAAGTTCATTGGATGAAAACCAACAAAAATTGATAAGAACCACGAAAAGTTCTTGTATTTTAAGATAAAATCTGACGCTATTAAAGAAAAAACTTCTCCCTCACTGAAATATGTTCATTTGCTGAAAATCAACAAAACCACGAAAAGTTCTTGTATTTGAAGATAAAATCTTTTTGCTTTGAAGAAGAAAGATCGAGGTGACTGAAATAAGTTCATTAGATGAAAACCAACAAAAATTGACAAGAACCACGAAAAGTTCTTGTATTTTAAGATAAAATCTGAGGCTATTAAAGAAAAAACTTCTAGCTTGCTGAAATATGTTCATTTGCTGAAAATCAACAAAACCACGAAAAGTTCTTGTATTTGAAGATAAAATCCTTTTGCTTTGAAGAGGAAAGATCTAGCTGACTGAAATCAGTTCATTAGATGAAAACCAACAAAAATTGACAAGAACCACGAACGGTTCTTGTATTTTAGGATAAAATCTGATGCTATTAAAGAAAAAACTTCCAACTCGCTGAAATATGTTCATTTGCTGAAAATCAACAAAACCACGAAAAGTTCTTGTATTTGAAGATAAAATCTTTTTGCTTTGAAGAAGAAAGATCCAGCTGACTGAAATAAGTTCATTGGATGAAAACCAACAAAAATTGACAAGAACCACGAAAAGTTCTTGTATTTTAAGATAAAATCTGAGGCTATTAAAGAAAAAACTTCTCGCTCGCTGAAATATGTTCATTTGCTGAAAATCAACAAAACCACGAAAAGTTCTTGTATTTGAAGATAAATTCTTTTTGCTTTGAAGAAGAAAGTTCTCGCTGACTGAAATAAGTTCATTCGATCAACACCAACAAAAATTGACAAGAACCACGAAAAGTTCTTGTATTTTAAGATAAAATCTGACGCTATTAAAGAAAAAACTTCTCGCTCGCTGAAATATGTTCATTTGCTGAAAATCAACAAAACCACGAAAAGTTCTTGTATTTGAAGATAAAATCTTTTTGCTTTGAAGAAGAAAGATCCAGCTGACTGAAATAAGTTCATCAGATGAAAATCAACAAAAATTGACAAGAACCACGAAAAGTTCTTGTATTTTAAGATAAAATCTTGCGCTATTAAAGAAAAAACTTCTCGCTCGCTGAAATATGGTCATTTGCTGAAAATCAACAAAAGCACGAAAAGTTCTTGTATTTGAAGATAAAATATTTTTGCTTTGAAGAAGAATGATCGAGGTGACTGAAATAAGTTCATTCGATGAAAATCAACAAAAATTGACAAGAACCACGAAAAGTTCTTGTATTTTAAGATACAATCTTGCGCGATTAAAGAAAAAACTTCCAGCTCGCTGAAATATGTTCATTTGCTGAAAATCAACAAAACCACGAAAAGTTCTTGTATTTGAAGATAAAATCTTTTTGCTTTGAAGAAGAAAGTTCCAGCTGACTGAAATAAGTTCATTCGATCAACACCAACAAAAATTGACAAGAACCACGAAAAGTTCTTGTATTTTAAGATAAAATCTGACGCTATTAAAGAAAAAACTTCTCGCTCGCTGAAATGTGTTCATTTGCTGAAAATCAACAATACCACGTAAAGTTCTTGTATTTGAAGATAAAATCTTTTTGCTTTGAAGATGAAAGATCTTGGTGACTCAAATAAGTTCATTGGATGAAAACCAACAAGAATTGACAAGAACCACGAAAAGTTCTTGTATTTTAAGATAAAATCTTGCGCTATTAAAGAAAAAACGTCTAGCTCGCTGAAATATGTTCCTTTGCTGAAAACCAACAAAACCACGTTAAGTTCTTGTATTTGAAGATAAAATCTTTTTGCTTTGAAGAAGAAAGATCCAGCTGACTGAAATAAGTTCATGGGATGAAAACCAACAAAAATTGATAAGAACCACGAAAAGTTCTTGTATTTTAAGATAAAATCTGACGCTATTAAAGAAAAAACTTCTCCCTCACTGAAATATGTTCATTTGCTGAAAATCAACAAAACCACGAAAAGTTCTTGTATTTGAAGATAAAATCTTTTTGCTTTGAAGAAGAAAGATCGAGGTTACTGAAATAAGTTCATTAGATGAAAACCAACAAAAATTGACAAGAACCACGAAAAGTTCTTGTATTTTAAGATAAAATCTGAGGCTATTAAAGAAAAAACTTCCAGCTTGCTGAAATATGTTCATTTGCTGAAAATCAACAAAACCACGAAAAGTTCTTGTATTTGAAGATAAAATCTTTTTGCTTTGAAGAGGAAAGATCTAGCTGACTGAAATCAGTTCATTAGATGAAAACCAACAAAAATTGACAAGATCCACGAACGGTTCTTGTATTTTAGGATAAAATCTGATGCTATTAAAGAAAAAACTTCCAACTCGCTGAAATGTGTTCATTTGCTGAAAATCAACAAAACCACGAAAAGTTCTTGTATTTGAAGATAAAATCTTTTTGCTTTGAAGAAGAAAGATCCAGCTGACTGAAATAAGTTCATTGGATGAAAACCAACAAAAATTGACAAGAACCACGAAAAGTTCTTGTATTTTAAGATAAAATCTGACGCTATTAAAGAAAAAACTTCTCGCTCGCTGAAATATGTTTATTTGCTGAAAATCAACAAAACCACGAAAAGTTCTTGTATTTGAAGATAAAATCTTTTTGCTTTGAAGATGAAAGATCTTAGTGACTCAAATAAGTTCATTGGATGAAAACCAACAAAAATTGACAAGAACCACGAAATGTTCTTGTATTTTAAGATAAAATCTTGCGCTATTAAAGAAAAAACTTCTAGCTCGCTGAAATATGTTCATTTGCTGCAAACCAGCAAAACCACGTAAAGTTCTTGTATTTGAAGATAAAATCTTTTTGCTTTGAAGATGAAAGATCTTGGTGACTCAAATAAGTTCATTGGATGAAAACCAACAAAAATTGACAAGAACCACGAAAAGTTCTTGTATTTTAAGATAAAATCTGACGCTATTAAAGAAAAAACTTCTCCCTCACTGAAATATGTTCATTTGCTGAAAATCAACAAAACCACGAAAAGTTCTTGTATTTGAAGATAAAATCTTTTTGCTTTGAAGAAGAAAGATCGAGGTTACTGAAATAAGTTCATTAGATGAAAACCAACAAAAATTAACAAGAACCACGAAAAGTTCTTGTATTTTAAGATAAAATCTGAGGCTATTAAAGAAAAAACTTCTCGCTCGCTGAAATATGTTCATTTGCTGAAAATCAACAAAACCACGAAAAGTTCTTGTATTTGAAGATAAAATCTTTTTGCTTTGAAGAAGAAAGATCTAGCTGACTGAAATAAGTTCATTAGATGAAAACCAACAAAAATTGACAAGAACCACGAACAGTTCTTGTATTTTAGGATAAAATCTGATGCTATTAAAGAAAAAACTTCCAACTCGCTGAAATATGTTCATTTGCTGCAAATCAACAAAACCACGAAAAGTTCTTGTATTTGAAGATAAAATCTTTTTGCTTTGAAGAAGAAAGATCCAGCTGACTGAAATAAGTTCATTGGATGAAAACCAACAAAAATTGATAAGAACCACGAAAAGTTCTTGTATTTTAAGTTAAAACCTGAGGCTATTAAAGAAAAAACATCCAGCTCGCTGAAATATGTTTTTTTGCTGAAAATCAACAAAACCACGAAATGTTCTTGTATTTGAAGATAAAATCTTTTTGCTTTGAAGAAGAAAGATTCAGCTGACTGAAATAAGTTTATTCGATGAAAACCAACAAAAATTGACAAGAACCACGAAATGTTCTTGTACTTTAGGATAAAATCTGATGCTATTAAAGAGAAAACTTCCAGCTCGCTGAAATATGTTCATTTGCTGAAAATCAACAAAACCACGAAAAGTTCTTGTATTTGAAGATAGAATCTTTTTGCTTTGAAGAAGAAAGATCTAGGTGACTGAAATAAGTTCATCAGATGAAAACCAACTAAAATTGACAAGAACCACGAAAAGTTCTTGTATTTTAAGATAAAATCTTGCGCTATGAAAGAAAAAACTTCCAGCTCGCTGAAATATGTTTATTTGCTGAAAACCAACAAAACCACGAAAAGTTCTTGTATTTGAAGATAAAATCTTTTTGCTTTGAAGGAGAAAGATCCAGCTGACTGAAATAAGTTCATCAGATGAAAATCAACAAAAATTGACAAGAACCACGAAAAGTTCTTGTATTTTAAGATACAATCTTGCGCGATTAAAGAAAAAACTTCCAGCTCGCTGAAATATGTTCATTTGCTGAAAATCAACAAAACCACGAAAAGTTCTTGTATTTGAAGATAAAATCTTTTTGCTTTGAAGAAGAAAGTTCCAGCTGACTGAAATAAGTTCATTCGATCAACACCAACAAAAATTGACAAGAACCACGAAAAGTTCTTGTATTTTAAGATAAAATCTGACGCTATTAAAGAAAAGACTTCTCGCTCGCTGAAATGTGTTCATTTGCTGAAAATCAACATTACCACGTAAAGTTCTTGTATTTGAAGATAAAATCTTTTTGCTTTGAAGATGAAAGATCTTGGTGACTCAAATAAGTTCATTGGATGAAAACCAACAAAAATTGACAAGAACCACGAAAAGTTCTTGTATTTTAAGATAAAATCTTGCGCTATTAAAGAAAAAACGTCTAGCTCGCTGAAATATGTTCCTTTGCTGAAAACCAACAAAACCACGTTAAGTTCTTGTATTTGAAGATAAAATCTTTTTGCTTTGAAGAAGAAAGATCCAGCTGACTGAAATAAGTTCATTGGATGAAAACCAACAAAAATTGATAAGAACCACGAAAAGTTCTTGTATTTTAAGATAAAATCTGACGCTATTAAAGAAAAAACTTCTCCCTCACTGAAATATGTTCATTTGCTGAAAATCAACAAAACCACGAAAAGTTCTTGTATTTGAAGATAAAATCTTTTTGCTTTGAAGAAGAAAGATCGAGGTGACTGAAATAAGTTCATTAGATGAAAACCAACAAAAATTGACAAGAACCACGAAAAGTTCTTGTATTTTAAGATAAAATCTGAGGCTATTAAAGAAAAAACTTCTAGCTTGCTGAAATATGTTCATTTGCTGAAAATCAACAAAACCACGAAAAGTTCTTGTATTTGAAGATAAAATCTTTTTGCTTTGAAGAGGAAAGATCTAGCTGACTGAAATCAGTTCATTAGATGAAAACCAACAAAAATTGACAAGAACCACGAACGGTTCTTGTATTTTAGGATAAAATCTGATGCTATTAAAGAAAAAACTTCCAACTCGCTGAAATATGTTCATTTGCTGAAAATCAACAAAACCACGAAAAGTTCTTGTATTTGAAGATAAAATCTTTTTGCTTTGAAGAAGAAAGATCCAGCTGACTGAAATAAGTTCATTGGATGAAAACCAACAAAAATTGACAAGAACCACGAAAAGTTCTTGTATTTTAAGATAAAATCTGAGGCTATTAAAGAAAAAACTTCTCGCTCGCTGAAATATGTTCATTTGCTGAAAATCAACAAAACCACGAAAAGTTCTTGTATTTGAAGATAAATTCTTTTTGCTTTGAAGAAGAAAGTTCTCGCTGACTGAAATAAGTTCATTCGATCAACACCAACAAAAATTGACAAGAACCACGAAAAGTTCTTGTATTTTAAGATAAAATCTGACGCTATTAAAGAAAAAACTTCTCGCTCGCTGAAATATGTTCATTTGCTGAAAATCAACAAAACCACGAAAAGTTCTTGTATTTGAAGATAAAATCTTTTTGCTTTGAAGAAGAAAGATCCAGCTGACTGAAATAAGTTCATCAGATGATTATCAACAAAAATTGACAAGAACCACGAAAAGTTCTTGTATTTTAAGATAAAATCTTGCGCTATTAAAGAAAAAACTTCTCGCTCGCTGAAATATGGTCATTTGCTGAAAATCAACAAAAGCACGAAAAGTTCTTGTATTTGAAGATAAAATATTTTTGCTTTGAAGAAGAATGATCGAGGTGACTGAAATAAGTTCATTCGATGAAAATCAACAAAAATTGACAAGAACCACGAAAAGTTCTTGTATTTTAAGATACAATCTTGCGCGATTAAAGAAAAAACTTCCAGCTCGCTGAAATATGTTCATTTGCTGAAAATCAACAAAACCACGAAAAGTTCTTGTATTTGAAGATAAAATCTTTTTGCTTTGAAGAAGAAAGTTCCAGCTGACTGAAATAAGTTCATTCGATCAACACCAACAAAAATTGACAAGAACCACGAAAAGTTCTTGTATTTTAAGATAAAATCTGACGCTATTAAAGAAAAAACTTCTCGCTCGCTGAAATGTGTTCATTTGCTGAAAATCAACAATACCACGTAAAGTTCTTGTATTTGAAGATAAAATCTTTTTGCTTTGAAGATGAAAGATCTTGGTGACTCAAATAAGTTCATTGGATGAAAACCAACAAAAATTGACAAGAACCACGAAAAGTTCTTGTATTTTAAGATAAAATCTTGCGCTATTAAAGAAAAAACGTCTAGCTCGCTGAAATATGTTCCTTTGCTGAAAACCAACAAAACCACGTTAAGTTCTTGTATTTGAAGATAAAATCTTTTTGCTTTGAAGAAGAAAGATCCAGCTGACTGAAATAAGTTCATGGGATGAAAACCAACAAAAATTGATAAGAACCACGAAAAGTTCTTGTATTTTAAGATAAAATCTGACGCTATTAAAGAAAAAACTTCTCCCTCACTGAAATATGTTCATTTGCTGAAAATCAACAAAACCACGAAAAGTTCTTGTATTTGAAGATAAAATCTTTTTGCTTTGAAGAAGAAAGATCGAGGTTACTGAAATAAGTTCATTAGATGAAAACCAACAAAAATTGACAAGAACCACGAAAAGTTCTTGTATTTTAAGATAAAATCTGAGGCTATTAAAGAAAAAACTTCTAGCTTGCTGAAATATGTTCATTTGCTGAAAATCAACAAAACCACGAAAAGTTCTTGTATTTGAAGATAAAATCTTTTTGCTTTGAAGAGGAAAGATCTAGCTGACTGAAATCAGTTCATTAGATGAAAACCAACAAAAATTGACAAGATCCACGAACGGTTCTTGTATTTTAGGATAAAATCTGATGCTATTAAAGAAAAAACTTCCAACTCGCTGAAATATGTTCATTTGCTGAAAATCAACAAAACCACGAAAAGTTCTTGTATTTGAAGATAAAATCTTTTTGCTTTGAAGAAGAAAGATCCAGCTGACTGAAATAAGTTCATTGGATGAAAACCAACAAAAATTGACAAGAACCACGAAAAGTTCTTGTATTTTAAGATAAAATCTGAGGCTATTAATGAAAAAACTTCTAGCTCGCTGAAATATGTTCATTTGCTGAAAATCAACAAAACCACGAAAAGTTCTTGTATTTGAAGATAAATTCTTTTTGCTTTGAAGAAGAAAGTTCTCGCTGACTGAAATAAGTTCATTCGATCAACACCAACAAAAATTGACAAGAACCACGAAACGTTCTTGTATTTTAAGATAAAATCTGACGCTATTAAAGAAAAAACTTCTCGCTCGCTGAAATATGTTTATTTGCTGAAAATCAACAAAACCACGAAAAGTTCTTGTATTTGAAGATAAAATCTTTTTGCTTTGAAGATGAAAGATCTTAGTGACTCAAATAAGTTCATTGGATGAAAACCAACAAAAATTGACAAGAACCACGAAATGTTCTTGTATTTTAAGATAAAATCTTGCGCTATTAAAGAAAAAACTTCTAGCTCGCTGAAATATGTTCATTTGCTGCAAACCAGCAAAACCACGTAAAGTTCTTGTATTTGAAGATAAAATCTTTTTGCTTTGAAGATGAAAGATCTTGGTGACTCAAATAAGTTCATTGGATGAAAACCAACAAAAATTGACAAGAACCACGAAAAGTTCTTGTATTTTAAGATAAAATCTTGCGCTATTAAAGAAAAAACTTCTAGCTCGCTGAAATATGTTCCTTTGCTGAAAACCAACAAAACCACGTTAAGTTCTTGTATTTGAAGATAAAATCTTTTTGCTTTGAAGAAGAAAGATCCAGCTGACTGAAATAAGTTCATTGGATGAAAACCAACAAAAATTGATAAGAACCACGAAAAGTTCTTGTATTTTAAGATAAAATCTGACGCTATTAAAGAAAAAACTTCTCCCTCACTGAAATATGTTCATTTGCTGAAAATCAACAAAACCACGAAAAGTTCTTGTATTTGAAGATAAAATCTTTTTGCTTTGAAGAAGAAAGATCGAGGTTACTGAAATAAGTTCATTAGATGAAAACCAACAAAAATTAACAAGAACCACGAAAAGTTCTTGTATTTTAAGATAAAATCTGAGGCTATTAAAGAAAAAACTTCTCGCTCGCTGAAATATGTTCATTTGCTGAAAATCAACAAAACCACGAAAAGTTCTTGTATTTGAAGATAAAATCTTTTTGCTTTGAAGAAGAAAGATCTAGCTGACTGAAATAAGTTCATTAGATGAAAACCAACAAAAATTGACAAGAACCACGAACAGTTCTTGTATTTTAGGATAAAATCTGATGCTATTAAAGAAAAAACTTCCAACTCGCTGAAATATGTTCATTTGCTGCAAATCAACAAAACCACGAAAAGTTCTTGTATTTGAAGATAAAATCTTTTTGCTTTGAAGAAGAAAGATCCAGCTGACTGAAATAAGTTCATTGGATGAAAACCAACAAAAATTGACAAGAACCACGAAAAGTTCTTGTATTTTAAGATAAAATCTGAGGCTATTAAAGAAAAAACTTCTAGCTCGCTGAAATATGTTCATTTGCTGAAAATCAACAAAACCACGAAAAGTTCTTGTATTTGAAGATAAATTCTTTTTGCTTTGAAGAAGAAAGTTCTCGCTGACTGAAATAAGTTCATTCGATCAACACCAACAAAAATTGACAAGAACCACGAAAAGTTCTTGTATTTTAAGATAAAATCTGACGCTATCAAAGAAAAAACTTCTCGCTCGCTGAAATATGTTCATTTGCTGAAAATCAACAAAACCACGAAAAGTTCTTGTATTTGAAGATAAAATCTTTTTGCTTTGAAGAAGAAAGATCGAGGTGACTGAAATAAGTTCATTCGATCAAAACCAACAAAAATTGACAAGAACCACGAAAAGTTCTTGTATTTTAAGATAAAATCTGAGGCTATTAAAGAAAAAACTTCCAGCTCGCTGAAATATGTTCATTTGCTGAAAATCAACAAAACCACGAAAAGTTCTTGTATTTGAAGATAAAATCGTTTTGCTCTGAAGAAGAAAGATCCAGCTGACTGAAATAAGTTCATTCGATCAAAACCAACAAAAATTGACAAGAACCACAAAAAGTTCTTGTATTTTAAGATAAAATCTGACGCTATTAAAGGAAAAACTTCTCGCTCGCTGAAATATGTTCATTTGCTGAAAATCAACAAAACCACGAAAAGTTCTTGTATTTGAAGATAAAATCTTTTTGCTTTGAAGAAGAAAGATCTGGCTGACTGAAATAAGTTCATTAGATGAAAACAAACAAAAATTGACAAGAACCACGAACAGTTCTTGTATTTTAAGATAAAATCTGACGCAATTAAAGTAAAAACTTCTTGCTTGCTGAAATATGTTCATTTGCTGAAAATCAACAAAACCACGAAAAGTTCTTGTATTTGAAGATAAAATCTTTTTGCTTTGAAGAAGAAAGATCGATGTGACTGAAATAAGTTCATTGAATGAAAACCAACAAAAATTGACAAGAACCACGAAAAGTTCTTGTATTTTAAGATAAAATCTGAGGCTATTAAAGAAAAAACTTCTAGCTCGCTGAAATATGTTCATTTGCTGAAAATCAACAAAACCACGAAAAGTTCTTGTATTTGAAGATAAAATCTTTTTGCTTTGAAGAAGAAAGATCGAGGTGACTGAAATAAGTTCATTCGATGAAAATCAACAAAAATTGACAGGAACCACGAAAAGTTCTTGTTTTTCAAGATAAAATCTGACGCTATTAAAGAAAAAACTTCCAGCTCGCTGAAATATGTTCATTTGCTGAAAATCAACAAAACCACGAAAAGTTCTTGTATTTGAAGATAAAATCTTTTTGCTTTGAAGAAGAAAGATGCAGCTGACTGAAATAAGTTCATCAGATGAAAATCAACAAAAATTGATAAGAACCACGAATAGTTCTTGTATTTTAAGATAAAATCTGACGCTATTAAAGAAAAAACTTCTCGCTCGCTGAAATATGTTCATTTGCTGAAAATCAACAAAACCACGAAAAGTTCTTGTATTTGAAGAGAAAATCTTTTTGCTTTGAAGAAGAAAGATCTAGCTGACTGAAATAAGTTCATTAGATGAAAACCAACAAAAATTGACAAGAACCACGAACAGTTCTTGTATTTTAGGATAAAATCTGATGCTATTAAAGAAAAAACTTCCAGCTCGCTGAAATATGTTCATTTGCTGTAAATCAACAAAACCACGAAAAGTTCTTGTATTTGAAGATAAAATCTTTTTGCTTTGAAGAAGAAAGATCCAGCTGACTGAAATAAGTTCATTGGATGAAAACCAACAAAAATTGACAAGAACCACGAAAAGTTCTTGTATTTTAAGATAAAATCTGAGGCGATTAAAGAAAAAACTTCTAGCTCGCTGAAATATGTTCATTTGCTGAAAATCAACAAAACCACGAAAAGTTCTTGTATTTGAAGATAAAATCTTTTTGCTTTGAAGAAGAAAGATCCAGCTGACTGAAATAAGATCATCAGATGAAAATCAACAAAAATTGATAAGAACCACGAATAGTTCTTGTATTTTAAGATAAAATCTGACGCTATTAAAGAAAAAACTTCTCGCTCGCTGAAATATGTTCATTTGCTGAAAATCAACAAAACCACGAAAAGTTCTTGTATTTGAAGATAAAATCTTTTTGCTTTGAAGAAGAAAGATCGAGCTGACTGAAATAAGTTCATTAGATGAAAACCAACAAAAATTGACAAGAACCACGAACAGTTCTTGTATTTTAGGATAAAATCTGATGCTATTAAAGAAAAAACTTCCAGCTCGCTGAAATATGTTCATTTGCTGTAAATCAACAAAACCACGAAAAGTTCTTGTATTTGAAGATAAAATCTTTTTGCTTTGAAGAAGAAAGATCCAGCTGACTGAAATAAGTTCATTGGATGAAAACCAACAAAAATTGACAAGAACCACGAAAAGTTCTTGTATTTTAAGATAAAATCTGAGGCGATTGAAGAAAAAACTTCTAGCTCGCTGAAATATGTTCATTTGCTGAAAATCAACAAAACCACGAAAAGTTCTTGTATTTGAAGATAAAATCTTTTTGCTTTGAAGAAGAAAGATCGAGGTGACTGAAATAAGTTCATTCGATGAAAATCAACAAAAATTGACAGGAACCACGAAAAGTTCTTGTATTTTAAGATAAAATCTGACGCAATTAAAGAAAAAACTTCCAGCTCACTGAAATATGTTCATTTGCTGAAAATCAACAAAACCACGAAAAGTTCTTGTATTTGAAGATAAAATCTTTTTGCTTTGAAGAAGAAAGATCGAGGTGACTGAAATAAGTTCATTCGATGAAAATCAACAAAAATTGACAGGAACCACGAAAAGTTCTTGTATTTTAAGATAAAATCTGACGCTATTAAAGAAAAAACTTCCAGCTCGCTGAAATATGTTCATTTGCTGAAAATCAACAAAACCACGAAAAGTTCTTGTATTTGAAGCTAAAATCTTTTTGCTTTGAAGAAGAAAGATCTAGCTGACTGAAATAAGTTCATTAGATCAAAACCAACAAAAATTGACAAGGACCACGAAAAGTTCTTGTATTTTAAGATAAAATCTGACGCTATTAAAGAAAAAACTTCTCGCTCGCTGAAATATGTTCTTTTGCTGAAAATCAACAAAACCACGAAAAGTTCTTGTATTTGAAGATAAAATCTTTTTGCTTTGAAGAAGAAATATCGAGGTGACTGAAATAAGTTCATGAAATGGAAACCAACAAAAATTGACAAGAACCACGAAAAGTTCTTGTATTTTAAGATAAAATCTGAGGCTATTAAAGAAAAAACTTCTAGCTCGCTGAAATATGTTCATTTGCTGAAAATCAACAAAACCACGAAAAGTTCTTGTATTTGAAGCTAAAATCTTTTTGCTTTGAAGAAGAAAGATCTAGCTGACTGAAATAAGTTGATTAGATGAAAACCAACAAAAATTGACAAGAACCACGAAAAGTTCTTGTATTTTAAGATAAAATCTTACTCTATTAAGGAAAAAACTTGCAGCTCGCTGAAATATGTTCATTTGCTGAAAACCATCAAAACCACGAAAAGTTCTTGTATTTGAAGATAAAATCTTTTTGCTTTGAAGAAGAAAGATCTAGCTGACTGAAATAAGTTCATTAGATGAAAACCAACAAAAATTGACAAGAACCACGAAAAGTTCTTCTATTTTAAGATAAAATCTTACGCTATTAAAGAAAAAACTCCCAGCTCGCTGAAATATGTTCATTTGCTGAAAAACAACAAAACCGCGAAAAGTTCTTGTATTTGAAGATAAAATCCTTTTGCTTTGAAGAAGAAAGATCTAGCTGACTGAAATAAGTTCATTAGATGAAAACCAACAAAAATTGACAAGAACCACGAAAAGTTCTTGTATTTTAAGATAAAATCTTACTCTATTAAGGAAAAAACTTCCAGCTCTCTGAAATCTGTTCATTTGCTGAATACCATCAAAACCACGAAAAGTTCTTGTATTTGAAGATAAAATCTTTTTGCTTTGAAGAAGAAAGATCTGGCTGTCTGAAATAAGTTCATTAGATGAAAACCAACAAAAATTGACAAGAACCACGAAACGTTCTTGTATTTTAAGATAAAATCTTACTCTATTAAGGAAAAAACTTCCAGCTCGCTGAAATATGTTCATTTGCTTAAAACCATCAAAACCACGAAAAGTTCTTGAATTTGAAGATAAAATCTTTTTGCTTTGAAGAAGAAAGATCTAGCTGACTGAAATAAGTTCATGAGATGAAAACCAACAAAAATTGACAAGAACCACGAAAAGTTCTTGTATTTTAAGATAAAATCTTATGCTATTAAAGAAAAAACTCCCAGCTCGCTGAAATATGTTAATTTGCTGAAAACCAACAAAACCACGAAAAGTTCTTGTCTTTGAAGATAAAATCTTTTTTCTTTGAAGAAAGATCCAGCTGACTGAAATAAGTTCATTAGATGAAAACCAACAAAAATTGACAAGAACCACGCAAAGTTCTTGTATTTTAAGATAAAATCTTACGCTATTAAAGAAAAAACTCCCAGCTCGCTGAAATATGTTCATTTGCTGAAAACCAACAAAACCACGAAAAGTTCTTGTATTTGAAGATAAAATCTTTTTTCTTTGAAGAAGAAAGATCTAGCTGACTGAAATAAGTTCATTAGATGAAAACCAAAAAAAATTGACAAGAACCACGAAAAGTTCTTGTATTTTAAGATAAAATCTTACTCTATTAAGGAAAAAACTTCCAGTTCGCTGAAATATGTTCATTTGCTGAAAACTATCAAAACCACGAAAAGTTCTTGAATTTGAAGATAAAATCTTTTTGCTTTGAAGAAGAAAGATCTAGCTGACTGAAATAAGTTCATTAGATGAAAATCAACAAAAATTGACAAGAACCACGAAAAGTTCTTGTATTTTAAGAAAAAATCTTACTCTATTAAGGAAAAAACTTCCAGCTCGCTGAAATATGTTCATTTGCTGAAAACCATCAAAACCACGAAAAGTTCTTGTATTTGAAGATAAAATCTTTTTGCTTTGAAGAAGAAAGATCTAGCTGACTGAAATAAGTTCATTCGATGAAAACCAACAAAAATTGACAAGAACCACGAAAAGTTCTTGTATTTTAACATAAAATCTTACTCTATTAAGGAAAAAACTTCCAGCTCGCTGAAATATGTTCATTTGCTGAAAACCATCAAAACCACGAAAAGTTCTTGTATTTGAAGATAAAATCTTTTTGCTTTGAAGAAGAAAGATCTAGCTGACTGAAATAAGTTGATTAGATGAAAACCAACAAAAATTGACAAGAACCACGAAAAGTTCTTGTATTTTAAGATAAAATCTTACTCTATTAAGGAAAAAACTTGCAGCTCGCTGAAATATGTTCATTTGATGAAAACCATCAAAACCACGAAAAGTTCTTGTATTTGAAGATAAAATCTTTTTGCTTTGAAGAAGAAAGATCTAGCTGACTGAAATAAGTTCATTAGATGAAAACCAACAAAAATTGACAAGAACCACGAAAAGTTCTTGTATTTTAAGATAAAATCTTACGCTATTAAAGAAAAAACTCCCAGCTCGCTGAAATATGTTCAATTGCTGAAAAACAACAAAACCGCGAAAAGTTCTTGTATTTGAAGATAAAATCCTTTTGCTTTGAAGAAGAAAGATCTAGCTGACTGAAATAAGTTCATTAGATGAAAACCAACAAAAATTGACAAGAACCACGAAAAGTTCTTGTATTTTAAGATAAAATCTTAGGCTATTAAAGAAAAAACTTCCAGCTCGCTGAAATCTGTTCATTTGCTGAATACCATCAAAACCACGAAAAGTTCTTGTATTTGAAGATAAAATCTTTTTGCTTTGAAGAAGAAAGATCTAGCTGACTGAAATAGGTTCATCAGATGAAAACCAACAAAAATTGACAAGAACCACGAAAAGTTCTTCTATTTTAAGATAAAATCTTACTCTATTAAGGAAAAAACTTCCAGCTCGCTGAAATCTGTTCATTTGCTGAAAACCAACAAAACCACCAAAAGTTCTTGTATTTGAAGGTAAAATCTTTTTGCTTTGACGAAGAAAGATCTAGCTGACTGAAATAAGTTCATTAGATGAAAACCAACAAAAATTGACAAGAACCACGAAAAGTTCTTGTATTTTAAGATAAAATCTTAGGCTATTAAAGAAAAAACTTCCAGCTCGCTGAAATCTGTTCATTTGCTGAAAACCATCAAAACCGCGAAAAGTTCTTGTATTTGAAGATAAAATCTTTTTGCTTTGAAGAAGAAAGATCTAGCTGACTGAAATAAGTTCATTAGATGAAAACCAACAAAAATTGACAAGAACCACGAAAAGTTCTTGTATTTTAAGATAAAATCTTACGCTATTAAAGAAAAAACTCCCAGCTCGCTGAAATCTGTTCATTTGCTGAAAACCATCAAAACCACGAAAAGTTCTTGTATTTGAAGATAAAATCTTTTTGCTTTGAAGAAGAAAGATCTAGCTGACTGAAATAAGTTCATTAGATGAAAACCAACAAAAATTGACAAGAACCACGAAAAGTTCTTGTATTTTAAGATAAAATCTGAGGCGATTGAAGAAAAAACTTCTAGCTCGCTGAAATATGTTCATTTGCTGAAAATCAACAAAACCACGAAAAGTTCTTGTATTTGAAGATAAAATCTTTTTGCTTTGAAGAAGAAAGATCGAGGTGACTGAAATAAGTTCATTCGATGAAAATCAACAAAAATTGACAGGAACCACGAAAAGTTCTTGTATTTTAAGATAAAATCTGACGCAATTAAAGAAAAAACTTCCAGCTCACTGAAATATGTTCATTTGCTGAAAATCAACAAAACCACGAAAAGTTCTTGTATTTGAAGATAAAATCTTTTTGCTTTGAAGAAGAAAGATCGAGGTGACTGAAATAAGTTCATTCGATGAAAATCAACAAAAATTGACAGGAACCACGAAAAGTTCTTGTATTTTAAGATAAAATCTGACGCTATTAAAGAAAAAACTTCCAGCTCGCTGAAATATGTTCATTTGCTGAAAATCAACAAAACCACGAAAAGTTCTTGTATTTGAAGCTAAAATCTTTTTGCTTTGAAGAAGAAAGATCTAGCTGACTGAAATAAGTTCATTAGATCAAAACCAACAAAAATTGACAAGGACCACGAAAAGTTCTTGTATTTTAAGATAAAATCTGACGCTATTAAAGAAAAAACTTCTCGCTCGCTGAAATATGTTCTTTTGCTGAAAATCAACAAAACCACGAAAAGTTCTTGTATTTGAAGATAAAATCTTTTTGCTTTGAAGAAGAAATATCGAGGTGACTGAAATAAGTTCATGAAATGGAAACCAACAAAAATTGACAAGAACCACGAAAAGTTCTTGTATTTTAAGATAAAATCTGAGGCTATTAAAGAAAAAACTTCTAGCTCGCTGAAATATGTTCATTTGCTGAAAATCAACAAAACCACGAAAAGTTCTTGTATTTGAAGCTAAAATCTTTTTGCTTTGAAGAAGAAAGATCTAGCTGACTGAAATAAGTTGATTAGATGAAAACCAACAAAAATTGACAAGAACCACGAACAGTTCTTGTATTTTAAGATAAAATCTTACTCTATTAAGGAAAAAACTTGCAGCTCGCTGAAATATGTTCATTTGCTGAAAACCATCAAAACCACGAAAAGTTCTTGTATTTGAAGATAAAATCTTTTTGCTTTGAAGAAGAAAGATCTAGCTGACTGAAATAAGTTCATTAGATGAAAACCAACAAAAATTGACAAGAACCACGAAAAGTTCTTCTATTTTAAGATAAAATCTTACGCTATTAAAGAAAAAACTCCCAGCTCGCTGAAATATGTTCATTTGCTGAAAAACAACAAAACCGCGAAAAGTTCTTGTATTTGAAGATAAAATCCTTTTGCTTTGAAGAAGAAAGATCTAGCTGACTGAAATAAGTTCATTAGATGAAAACCAACAAAAATTGACAAGAACCACGAAAAGTTCTTGTATTTTAAGATAAAATCTTACTCTATTAAGGAAAAAACTTCCAGCTCTCTGAAATCTGTTCATTTGCTGAATACCATCAAAACCACGAAAAGTTCTTGTATTTGAAGATAAAATCTTTTTGCTTTGAAGAAGAAAGATCTGGCTGTCTGAAATAAGTTCATTAGATGAAAACCAACAAAAATTGACAAGAACCACGAAACGTTCTTGTATTTTAAGATAAAATCTTACTCTATTAAGGAAAAAACTTCCAGCTCGCTGAAATATGTTCATTTGCTTAAAACCATCAAAACCACGAAAAGTTCTTGAATTTGAAGATAAAATCTTTTTGCTTTGAAGAAGAAAGATCTAGCTGACTGAAATAAGTTCATGAGATGAAAACCAACAAAAATTGACAAGAACCACGAAAAGTTCTTGTATTTTAAGATAAAATCTTATGCTATTAAAGAAAAAACTCCCAGCTCGCTGAAATATGTTAATTTGCTGAAAACCAACAAAACCACGAAAAGTTCTTGTCTTTGAAGATAAAATCTTTTTTCTTTGAAGAAAGATCCAGCTGACTGAAATAAGTTCATTAGATGAAAACCAACAAAAATTGACAAGAACCACGCAAAGTTCTTGTATTTTAAGATAAAATCTTACGCTATTAAAGAAAAAACTCCCAGCTCGCTGAAATATGTTCATTTGCTGAAAACCAACAAAACCACAAAAAGTTCTTGTATTTGAAGATAAAATCTTTTTTCTTTGAAGAAGAAAGATCTAGCTGACTGAAATAAGTTCATTAGATGAAAACCAAAAAAAATTGACAAGAACCACGAAAAGTTCTTGTATTTTAAGATAAAATCTTACTCTATTAAGGAAAAAACTTCCAGTTCGCTGAAATATGTTCATTTGCTGAAAACTATCAAAACCACGAAAAGTTCTTGAATTTGAAGATAAAATCTTTTTGCTTTGAAGAAGAAAGATCTAGCTGACTGAAATAAGTTCATTAGATGAAAATCAACAAAAATTGACAAGAACCACGAAAAGTTCTTGTATTTTAAGAAAAAATCTTACTCTATTAAGGAAAAAACTTCCAGCTCGCTGAAATATGTTCATTTGCTGAAAACCATCAAAACCACGAAAAGTTCTTGTATTTGAAGATAAAATCTTTTTGCTTTGAAGAAGAAAGATCTAGCTGACTGAAATAAGTTCATTCGATGAAAACCAACAAAAATTGACAAGAACCACGAAAAGTTCTTGTATTTTAACATAAAATCTTACTCTATTAAGGAAAAAACTTCCAGCTCGCTGAAATATGTTCATTTGCTGAAAACCATCAAAACCACGAAAAGTTCTTGTATTTGAAGATAAAATCTTTTTGCTTTGAAGAAGAAAGATCTAGCTGACTGAAATAAGTTGATTAGATGAAAACCAACAAAAATTGACAAGAACCACGAAAAGTTCTTGTATTTTAAGATAAAATCTTACTCTATTAAGGAAAAAACTTGCAGCTCGCTGAAATATGTTCATTTGATGAAAACCATCAAAACCACGAAAAGTTCTTGTATTTGAAGATAAAATCTTTTTGCTTTGAAGAAGAAAGATCTAGCTGACTGAAATAAGTTCATTAGATGAAAACCAACAAAAATTGACAAGAACCACGAAAAGTTCTTGTATTTTAAGATAAAATCTTACGCTATTAAAGAAAAAACTCCCAGCTCGCTGAAATATGTTCAATTGCTGAAAAACAACAAAACCGCGAAAAGTTCTTGTATTTGAAGATAAAATCCTTTTGCTTTGAAGAAGAAAGATCTAGCTGACTGAAATAAGTTCATTAGATGAAAACCAACAAAAATTGACAAGAACCACGAAAAGTTCTTGTATTTTAAGATAAAATCTTAGGCTATTAAAGAAAAAACTTCCAGCTCGCTGAAATCTGTTCATTTGCTGAATACCATCAAAACCACGAAAAGTTCTTGTATTTGAAGATAAAATCTTTTTGCTTTGAAGAAGAAAGATCTAGCTGACTGAAATAGGTTCATCAGATGAAAACCAACAAAAATTGACAAGAACCACGAAAAGTTCTTCTATTTTAAGATAAAATCTTACTCTATTAAGGAAAAAACTTCCAGCTCGCTGAAATCTGTTCATTTGCTGAAAACCAACAAAACCACCAAAAGTTCTTGTATTTGAAGGTAAAATCTTTTTGCTTTGACGAAGAAAGATCTAGCTGACTGAAATAAGTTCATTAGATGAAAACCAACAAAAATTGACAAGAACCACGAAAAGTTCTTGTATTTTAAGATAAAATCTTAGGCTATTAAAGAAAAAACTTCCAGCTCGCTGAAATCTGTTCATTTGCTGAAAACCATCAAAACCGCGAAAAGTTCTTGTATTTGAAGATAAAATCTTTTTGCTTTGAAGAAGAAAGATCTAGCTGACTGAAATAAGTTCATTAGATGAAAACCAACAAAAATTGACAAGAACCACGAAAAGTTCTTGTATTTTAAGATAAAATCTTACGCTATTAAAGAAAAAACTCCCAGCTCGCTGAAATCTGTTCATTTGCTGAAAACCATCAAAACCACGAAAAGTTCTTGTATTTGAAGATAAAATCTTTTTGCTTTGAAGAAGAAAGATCTAGCTGACTGAAATAAGTTCATTAGATGAAAACCAACAAAAATTGACAAGAACCACGAAAAGTTCTTGTATTTTAAGATAAAATCTTACGCTATTAAAGAAAAAACTTCCAGCTCGCTGAAATCTGTTCATTTGCTGAAAACCATCAAAACCACGAAAAGTTCTTGTATTTGAAGATAAAATCTTTTTGCTTTGAAGAAGAAAGATCTAGCTGACTGAAATAAGTTCATTAGATGAAAACCAACAAAAATTGACAAGAACCACGAAAAGTTCTTGTATTTTAAGATAAAATCTTACGCTATTAAAGAAAAAACTCCCAGCTCGCTGAAATCTGTTCATTTGCTGAAAACCATCAAAACCACGAAAAGTTCTTGTATTTGAAGATAAAATCTTTTTGCTTTGAAGAAGAAAGATCTAGCTGACTGAAATAAGTTCATTAGATGAAAACCAACAAAAATTGACAAGAACCACGAAAAGTTCTTGTATTTTAAGATAAAATCTTACGCTATTAAAGAAAAAACTTCCAGCTCGCTGAAATCTGTTCATTTGCTGAAAACCATCAAAACCACGAAAAGTTCTTGTATTTGAAGATAAAATCTTTTTGCTTTGAAGAAGAAAGATCTAGCTGACTGAAATAAGTTCATTAGATGAAAACCAACAAAAATTGACAAGAGCCACGAAAAGTTCTTGTATTTTAAGATAAAATCTTACTCTATGAAGGAAAAAACTTCCAGCTCGCTGAAATATGTTCATTTGCTGAAAACCATCAAAACCACGAAAAGTTCTTGAATTTGAAGATAAAATCTTTTTGCTTTGAAGAAGAAAGATCTAGCTGACTGAAATAAGTTCATTAGATGAAAACCAACAAAAATTGACAAGAACCACGAAAAGTTCTTGTATTTTAAGATAAAATCTTACGCTATTAAAGAAAAAACTTCCAGCTCGCTGAAATATGTTCATTTGCTGAAAACCATCAAAACCACGAAAAGTTCTTGAATTTGAAGGTAAAATCTTTTTGCTTTGAAGAAGAAAGATCTAGCTGACTGAAATAAGTTCATTAGATGAAAACCAACAAAAATTGACAAGAACCACGAAAAGTTCTTGTATTTTAAGATAAAATCTTATTCTATTAAGGAAAAAACTTCCAGCTCTCTGAAATATGTTCATTTGCTGAAAACCATCAAAACCACGAAAAGTTCTTGTATTTGAAGATAAAATCTTTTTGCTTTGAAGAAGAAAGATCTAGCTGACTGAAATAAGTTCATTAGATGAAAACCAACAAAAATTCACAAGAACCACGAAAAGTTCTTGTATTTTAAGATAAAATCTTACTCTATTAAGGAAAAAACTTCCAGCTTGCTGAAATATGTTCATTTGCTTAAAACCATCAAAACCACGAAAAGTTCTTGAATTTGAAGATAAAATCTTTTTGCTTTGAAGAAGAAAGATCCAGCTGACTGAAATAAGTTCATTAGATGAAAACCAACAAAAATTGACAAGAACCACGAAAAGTTCTTGTATTTTAAGATAAAATCTTACTCTATTAAGGAAAAAACTTCCAGCTCTCTGAAATATGTTCATTTGCTGAAAATCATCAAAACCACGAAAAGTTCTTGTATTTGAAGATAAAATCTTTTTGCTTTGAAGAAGAAAGATCCAGCTGACTGAAATAAGTTCATTAGATGAAAACCAACAAAAATTGACAAGAACCACGAAAAGTTCTTGTATTTTAAGATAAGATCTTACTCTATTAAGGAAAAAACTTCCAGCTCGCTGACATATGTTCATTTGCTGAAAACCATCAAAACCACGAAAAGTTCTTGTATTTGAAGATAAAACCTTTTGCTTTGAAGAAGAAAGATCTAGCTGACTGAAATAAGTTCATTAGATGAAAACCAACAAAAATTGACAAGAACCACGAAAAGTTCTTGTATTTTAAGATATAATCTTAGGCTATTAAAGAAAAAACTTCCAGCTCGCTGAAATCTGTTCATTTGCTGAAAACCATCAAAACCACGAAAAGTTCTTGTATTTGAAGATAAAATCTTTTTTCTTTGAAGAAGAAAGATCTAGCTGACTGAAATAAGTTCATCAGATGAAAACCAACAAAAATTGACAAGAACCACGAAAAGTTCTTGTATTTTAAGATAAAATCTTACTCTATTAAGGAAAAAACTTCCAGCTCGCTGAAATCTGTTCATTTGCTGAAAACCAACAAAACCACCAAAAGTTCTTGTATTTGAAGATAAAATCTTTTTGCTTTGACGAAGAAAGATCTAGCTGACTGAAATAAGTTCATTAGATGAAAACCAACAAAAATTGACAAGAACCACGAAAAGTTCTTGTATTTTAAGATAAAATCTTAGGCTATTAAAGAAAAAACTTCCAGCTCGCTGAAATCTGTTCATTTGCTGAAAACCATCAAAACCACGAAAAGTTCTTGTATTTGAAGATAAAATCTTTTTGCTTTGAAGAAGAAAGATCTAGCTGACTGAAATAAGTTCATTAGATGAAAACCAACAAAAATTGACAAGAACCACGAAAAGTTCTTGTATTTTAAGATAAAATCTTACGCTATTAAAGAAAAAACTTCCAGCTCGCTGAAATATGTTCATTTGCTGAAAACCATCAAAACCACGAAAAGTTCTTGTATTTGAAGATAAAATCTTTTTGCTTGGAAGAAGAAAGATCTAGCTGACTGAAATAAGTTCATTAGATGAAAACCAACAAAAATTGACAAGAACCACGAAAAGTTCTTGTATTTTAAGATAAAATCTTACTCGATTAAGGAAAAAACTTCCAGCTCTCTGAAATCTGTTCATTTGCTGAATACCATCAAAAACAACGAAAAGTTCTTGTATTTGAAGATAAAATCTTTTTGCTTTGAAGAAGAAAGATCTGGCTGTCTGAAATAAGTTCATTAGATGAAAACCAACAAAAATTGACAAGAACCACGAAACGTTCTTGTATTTTAAGATAAAATCTTACTCTATTAAGGAAAAAACTTCCAGCTCGCTGAAATATGTTCATTTGCTTAAAACCATCAAAACCACGAAAAGTTCTTGAATTTGAAGATAAAATCTTTTTGCTTTGAAGAAGAAAGATCTAGCTGACTGAAATAAGTTCATTAGATGAAAACCAACAAAAATTGACAAGAACCACGAAAAGTTCTTGTATTTTAAGATAAAATCTTATGCTATTAAAGAAAAAACTCCCAGCTCGCTGAAATATGTTCATTTGCTGAAAACCAACAAAACCACGAAAAGTTCTTGTATTTGAAGATAAAATCTTTTTTCTTTGAAGAAGAAAGATCTAGCTGACTGAAATAAGTTCATTAGATGAAAACCAACAAAAATTGACAAGAACCACGAAAAGTTCTTGTATTTTAAGATAAAATCTTACTCTATTAAGGAAAAAACTTCCAGCTCGCTGAAATATGTTCATTTGCTGAAAACTATCAAAACCACGAAAAGTTCTTGAATTTGAAGATAAAATCTTTTTGCTTTGAAGAAGAAAGATCTAGCTGACTGAAATAAGTTCATTAGATGAAAATCAACAAAAATTGACAAGAACCACGAAAAGTTCTTGTATTTTAAGAAAAAATCTTACTCTATTAAGGAAAAAACTTCCAGCTCGCTGAAATATGTTCATTTGCTGAAAACCATCAAAACCACGAAAAGTTCTTGTATTTGAAGATAAAATCTTTTTGCTTTGAAGAAGAAAGATCTAGCTGACTGAAATAAGTTCATTCGATGAAAACCAACAAAAATTGACAAGAACCACGAAAAGTTCTTGTATTTTAACATAAAATCTTACTCTATTAAGGAAAAAACTTCCAGCTCGCTGAAATATGTTCATTTGCTGAAAACCATCAAAACCACGAAAAGTTCTTGTATTTGAAGATAAAATCTTTTTGCTTTGAAGAAGAAAGATCTCGCTGACTGAAATAAGTTCATTAAATGAAAACCATCAAAACCACGAAAAGTTCTTGTATTTTAAGATAAAATCTTTTTGCTTTGAAGAAGAAAGATCTCGCTGACTGAAATAAGTTCATTAGATGAAAACCAACAAGAATTGACAAGAACCACGAAAAGTTCTTGTATTTTAAGATAAAATCTTACGCTATTAAAGAAAAAACTCCCAGCTCGCTGAAATATGTTAATTTGCTGAAAACCAACAAAACCACGAAAAGTTCTTGTCTTTGAAGATAAAATCTTTTTTCTTTGAAGAAGAAAGATCCAGCTGACTGAAATAAGTTCATTAGATGAAAACCAACAAAAATTGACAAGAACCACGAAAAGTTCTTGTATTTTAAGATAAAATCTTAGGCTATTAAAGAAAAAACTTCCAGCTCGCTGAAATCTGTTCATTTGCTGAAAACCATCAAAACCACAAACAGTTCTTGTATTTGAAGATAAAATCTTTTTGCTTTGAAGAAGAAAGATCTAGCTGACTGAAATAAGTTCATTAGATGAAAACCAACAAAAATTGACAAGAACCACGAAAAGTTCTTGTATTTTAAGATATAATCTTAGGCTATTAAAGAAAAAACTTCCAGCTCGCTGAAATCTGTTCATTTGCTGAAAACCATCAAAACCACGAAAAGTTCTTGTATTTGAAGATAAAATCTTTTTGCTTTGAAGAAGAAAGATCTAGCTGACTGAAATAAGTTCATCAGATGAAAACCAACAAAAATTGACAAGAACCACGAAAAGTTATTGTATTTTAAGATAAAATCTTACTCTATTAAGGAAAAAACTTCCAGCTCGCTGAAATCTGTTCATTTGCTGAAAACCAACAAAACCACCAAAAGTTCTTGTATTTGAAGATAAAATCTTTTTGCTTTGACGAAGAAAGATCTAGCTGACTGAAATAAGTTCATTAGATGAAAACCAACAAAAATTCACAAGAACCACGAAAAGTTCTTGTATTTTAAGATAAAATCTTACTCTATTAAGGAAAAAACTTCCAGCTTGCTGAAATATGTTCATTTGCTTAAAACCATCAAAACCACGAAAAGTTCTTGAATTTGAAGATAAAATCTTTTTGCTTTGAAGAAGAAAGATCCAGCTGACTGAAATAAGTTCATTAGATGAAAACCAACAAAAATTGACAAGAACCACGAAAAGTTCTTGTATTTTAAGATAAAATCTTACTCTATTAAGGAAAAAACTTCCAGCTCTCTGAAATATGTTCATTTGCTGAAAATCATCAAAACCACGAAAAGTTCTTGTATTTGAAGATAAAATCTTTTTGCTTTGAAGAAGAAAGATCCAGCTGACTGAAATAAGTTCATTAGATGAAAACCAACAAAAATTGACAAGAACCACGAAAAGTTCTTGTATTTTAACATAAAATCTTACTCTATTAAGGAAAAAACTTCCAGCTCGCTGAAATATGTTCATTTGCTGAAAACCATCAAAACCACGAAAAGTTCTTGTATTTGAAGATAAAATCTTTTTGCTTTGAAGAAGAAAGATCTAGCTGACTGAAATAAGTTCATTAGATGAAAACCAACAAAAATTGACAAGAACCACGAAAAGTTCTTGTATTTTAAGATATAATCTTAGGCTATTAAAGAAAAAACTTCCAGCTCGCTGAAATCTGTTCATTTGCTGAAAACCATCAAAACCACGAAAAGTTCTTGTATTTGAAGATAAAATCTTTTTTCTTTGAAGAAGAAAGATCTAGCTGACTGAAATAAGTTCATCAGATGAAAACCAACAAAAATTGACAAGAACCACGAAAAGTTCTTGTATTTTAAGATAAAATCTTACTCTATTAAGGAAAAAACTTCCAGCTCGCTGAAATCTGTTCATTTGCTGAAAACCAACAAAACCACCAAAAGTTCTTGTATTTGAAGATAAAATCTTTTTGCTTTGACGAAGAAAGATCTAGCTGACTGAAATAAGTTCATTAGATGAAAACCAACAAAAATTGACAAGAACCACGAAAAGTTCTTGTATTTTAAGATAAAATCTTAGGCTATTAAAGAAAAAACTTCCAGCTCGCTGAAATCTGTTCATTTGCTGAAAACCATCAAAACCACGAAAAGTTCTTGTATTTGAAGATAAAATCTTTTTGCTTTGAAGAAGAAAGATCTAGCTGACTGAAATAAGTTCATTAGATGAAAACCAACAAAAATTGACAAGAACCACGAAAAGTTCTTGTATTTTAAGATAAAATCTTACGCTATTAAAGAAAAAACTTCCAGCTCGCTGAAATATGTTCATTTGCTGAAAACCATCAAAACCACGAAAAGTTCTTGTATTTGAAGATAAAATCTTTTTGCTTGGAAGAAGAAAGATCTAGCTGACTGAAATAAGTTCATTAGATGAAAACCAACAAAAATTGACAAGAACCACGAAAAGTTCTTGTATTTTAAGATAAAATCTTACTCGATTAAGGAAAAAACTTCCAGCTCTCTGAAATCTGTTCATTTGCTGAATACCATCAAAAACAACGAAAAGTTCTTGTATTTGAAGATAAAATCTTTTTGCTTTGAAGAAGAAAGATCTGGCTGTCTGAAATAAGTTCATTAGATGAAAACCAACAAAAATTGACAAGAACCACGAAACGTTCTTGTATTTTAAGATAAAATCTTACTCTATTAAGGAAAAAACTTCCAGCTCGCTGAAATATGTTCATTTGCTTAAAACCATCAAAACCACGAAAAGTTCTTGAATTTGAAGATAAAATCTTTTTGCTTTGAAGAAGAAAGATCTAGCTGACTGAAATAAGTTCATTAGATGAAAACCAACAAAAATTGACAAGAACCACGAAAAGTTCTTGTATTTTAAGATAAAATCTTATGCTATTAAAGAAAAAACTCCCAGCTCGCTGAAATATGTTCATTTGCTGAAAACCAACAAAACCACGAAAAGTTCTTGTATTTGAAGATAAAATCTTTTTTCTTTGAAGAAGAAAGATCTAGCTGACTGAAATAAGTTCATTAGATGAAAACCAACAAAAATTGACAAGAACCACGAAAAGTTCTTGTATTTTAAGATAAAATCTTACTCTATTAAGGAAAAAACTTCCAGCTCGCTGAAATATGTTCATTTGCTGAAAACTATCAAAACCACGAAAAGTTCTTGAATTTGAAGATAAAATCTTTTTGCTTTGAAGAAGAAAGATCTAGCTGACTGAAATAAGTTCATTAGATGAAAATCAACAAAAATTGACAAGAACCACGAAAAGTTCTTGTATTTTAAGAAAAAATCTTACTCTATTAAGGAAAAAACTTCCAGCTCGCTGAAATATGTTCATTTGCTGAAAACCATCAAAACCACGAAAAGTTCTTGTATTTGAAGATAAAATCTTTTTGCTTTGAAGAAGAAAGATCTAGCTGACTGAAATAAGTTCATTCGATGAAAACCAACAAAAATTGACAAGAACCACGAAAAGTTCTTGTATTTTAACATAAAATCTTACTCTATTAAGGAAAAAACTTCCAGCTCGCTGAAATATGTTCATTTGCTGAAAACCATCAAAACCACGAAAAGTTCTTGTATTTGAAGATAAAATCTTTTTGCTTTGAAGAAGAAAGATCTCGCTGACTGAAATAAGTTCATTAAATGAAAACCATCAAAACCACGAAAAGTTCTTGTATTTGAAGATAAAATCTTTTTGCTTTGAAGAAGAAAGATCTCGCTGACTGAAATAAGTTCATTAGATGAAAACCAACAAGAATTGACAAGAACCACGAAAAGTTCTTGTATTTTAAGATAAAATCTTACGCTATTAAAGAAAAAACTCCCAGCTCGCTGAAATATGTTAATTTGCTGAAAACCAACAAAACCACGAAAAGTTCTTGTCTTTGAAGATAAAATCTTTTTTCTTTGAAGAAGAAAGATCCAGCTGACTGAAATAAGTTCATTAGATGAAAACCAACAAAAATTGACAAGAACCACGAAAAGTTCTTGTATTTTAAGATAAAATCTTAGGCTATTAAAGAAAAAACTTCCAGCTCGCTGAAATCTGTTCATTTGCTGAAAACCATCAAAACCACAAACAGTTCTTGTATTTGAAGATAAAATCTTTTTGCTTTGAAGAAGAAAGATCTAGCTGACTGAAATAAGTTCATTAGATGAAAACCAACAAAAATTGACAAGAACCACGAAAAGTTCTTGTATTTTAAGATATAATCTTAGGCTATTAAAGAAAAAACTTCCAGCTCGCTGAAATCTGTTCATTTGCTGAAAACCATCAAAACCACGAAAAGTTCTTGTATTTGAAGATAAAATCTTTTTGCTTTGAAGAAGAAAGATCTAGCTGACTGAAATAAGTTCATCAGATGAAAACCAACAAAAATTGACAAGAACCACGAAAAGTTATTGTATTTTAAGATAAAATCTTACTCTATTAAGGAAAAAACTTCCAGCTCGCTGAAATCTGTTCATTTGCTGAAAACCAACAAAACCACCAAAAGTTCTTGTATTTGAAGATAAAATCTTTTTGCTTTGACGAAGAAAGATCTAGCTGACTGAAATAAGTTCATTAGATGAAAACCAACAAAAATTGACAAGAACCACGAAAAGTTCTTGTATTTTAAGATAAAATCTTAGGCTATTAAAGAAAAAACTTCCAGCTCGCTGAAATCTGTTCATTTGCTGAAAACCATCAAAACCACGAAAAGTTCTTGTATTTGAAGATAAAATCTTTTTGCTTTGAAGAAGAAAGATCTAGCTGACTGAAATAAGTTCATTAGATGAAAACCAACAAAAATTGACAAGAACCACGAAAAGTTCTTGTATTTTAAGATAAAATCTTACGCTATTAAAGAAAAAACTTCCAGCTCGCTGAAATATGTTCATTTGCTGAAAACCATCAAAACCACGAAAAGTTCTTGTATTTGAAGATAAAATCTTTTTGCTTTGAAGAAGAAAGATCTAGCTGACTGAAATAAGTTCATTAGATGAAAACCAACAAAAATTGACAAGAACCACGAAAAGTTCTTGTATTTTAAGATAAAATCTTACTCTATTAAGGAAAAAACTTCCAGCTCTCTGAAATCTGTTCATTTGCTGAATACCATCAAAACCACGAAAAGTTCTTGTATTTGAAGATAAAATCTTTTTGCTTTGAAGAAGAAAGATCTGGCTGTCTGAAATTAGTTCATTAGATGAAAACCAACAAAAATTGACAAGAACCACGAAACGTTCTTGTATTTTAAGATAAAATCTTACTCTATTAAGGAAAAAACTTCCAGCTCGCTGAAATATGTTCATTTGCTTAAAACCATCAAAACCACGAAAAGTTCTTGAATTTGAAGATAAAATCTTTTTGCTTTGAAGAAGAAAGATCTAGCTGACTGAAATAAGTTCATTAGATGAAAACCAACAAAAATTGACAAGAACCACGAAAAGTTCTTGTATTTTAAGATAAAATCTTATGCTATTAAAGAAAAAACTCCCAGCTCGCTGAAATATGTTAATTTGCTGAAAACCAACAAAACCACGAAAAGTTCTTGTCTTTGAAGATAAAATCTTTTTTCTTTGAAGAAAGATCCAGCTGACTGAAATAAGTTCATTAGATGAAAACCAACAAAAATTGACAAGAACCACGAAAAGTTCTTGTATTTTAAGATAAAATCTTACGCTATTAAAGAAAAAACTCCCAGCTCGCTGAAATATGTTCATTTGCTGAAAACCAACAAAACCACGAAAAGTTCTTGTATTTGAAGATAAAATCTTTTTTCTTTGAAGAAGAAAGATCTAGCTGACTGAAATAAGTTCATTAGATGAAAACCAACAAAAATTGACAAGAACCACGAAAAGTTCTTGTATTTTAAGATAAAATCTTACTCTATTAAGGAAAAAACTTCCAGCTCGCTGAAATATGTTCATTTGCTGAAAACTATCAAAACCACGAAAAGTTCTTGAATTTGAAGATAAAATCTTTTTGCTTTGAAGAAGAAAGATCTAGCTGACTGAAATAAGTTCATTAGATGAAAATCAACAAAAATTGACAAGAACCACGAAAAGTTCTTGTATTTTAAGAAAAAATCTTACTCTATTAAGGAAAAAACTTCCAGCTCGCTGAAATATGTTCATTTGCTGAAAACCATCAAAACCACGAAAAGTTCTTGTATTTGAAGATAAAATCTTTTTGCTTTGAAGAAGAAAGATCTAGCTGACTGAAATAAGTTCATTCGATGAAAACCAACAAAAATTGACAAGAACCACGAAAAGTTCTTGTATTTTAACATAAAATCTTACTCTATTAAGGAAAAAACTTCCAGCTCGCTGAAATATGTTCATTTGCTGAAAACCATCAAAACCACGAAAAGTTCTTGTATTTGAAGATAAAATCTTTTTGCTTTGAAGAAGAAAGATCTCGCTGACTGAAATAAGTTCATTAAATGAAAACCATCAAAACCACGAAAAGTTCTTGTATTTGAAGATAAAATCTTTTTGCTTTGAAGAAGAAAGATCTCGCTGACTGAAATAAGTTCATTAGATGAAAACCAACAAGAATTGACAAGAACCACGAAAAGTTCTTGTATTTTAAGATAAAATCTTACGCTATTAAAGAAAAAACTCCCAGCTCGCTGAAATATGTTAATTTGCTGAAAACCAACAAAACCACGAAAAGTTCTTGTCTTTGAAGATAAAATCTTTTTTCTTTGAAGAAGAAAGATCCAGCTGACTGAAATAAGTTCATTAGATGAAAACCAACAAAAATTGACAAGAACCACGAAAAGTTCTTGTATTTTAAGATAAAATCTTAGGCTATTAAAGAAAAAACTTCCAGCTCGCTGAAATCTGTTCATTTGCTGAAAACCATCAAAACCACGAAAAGTTCTTGTATTTGAAGATAAAATCTTTTTGCTTTGAAGAAGAAAGATCTAGCTGACTGAAATAAGTTCATTAGATGAAAACCAACAAAAATTGACAAGAACCACGAAAAGTTCTTGTATTTTAAGATATAATCTTAGGCTATTAAAGAAAAAACTTCCAGCTCGCTGAAATCTGTTCATTTGCTGAAAACCATCAAAACCACGAAAAGTTCTTGTATTTGAAGATAAAATCTTTTTGCTTTGAAGAAGAAAGATCTAGCTGACTGAAATAAGTTCATCAGATGAAAACCAACAAAAATTGACAAGAACCACGAAAAGTTATTGTATTTTAAGATAAAATCTTACTCTATTAAGGAAAAAACTTCCAGCTCGCTGAAATCTGTTCATTTGCTGAAAACCAACAAAACCACCAAAAGTTCTTGTATTTGAAGATAAAATCTTTTTGCTTTGACGAAGAAAGATCTAGCTGACTGAAATAAGTTCATTAGATGAAAACCAACAAAAATTGACAAGAACCACGAAAAGTTCTTGTATTTTAAGATAAAATCTTAGGCTATTAAAGAAAAAACTTCCAGCTCGCTGAAATCTGTTCATTTGCTGAAAACCATCAAAACCACGAAAAGTTCTTGTATTTGAAGATAAAATCTTTTTGCTTTGAAGAAGAAAGATCTAGCTGACTGAAATAAGTTCATTAGATGAAAACCAACAAAAATTGACAAGAACCACGAAAAGTTCTTGTATTTTAAGATAAAATCTTCCGCTATTAAAGAAAAAACTTCCAGCTCGCTGAAATATGTTCATTTGCTGAAAACCATCAAAACCACGAAAAGTTCTTGTATTTGAAGATAAAATCTTTTTGCTTTGAAGAAGAAAGATCTAGCTGACTGAAATAAGTTCATTAGATGAAAACCAACAAAAATTGACAAGAACCACGAAAAGTTCTTGTATTTTAAGATAAAATCTTACTCTATTAAGGAAAAAACTTCCAGCTCTCTGAAATCTGTTCATTTGCTGAATACCATCAAAACCACGAAAAGTTCTTGTATTTGAAGATAAAATCTTTTTGCTTTGAAGAAGAAAGATCTGGCTGTCTGAAATTAGTTCATTAGATGAAAACCAACAAAAATTGACAAGAACCACGAAACGTTCTTGTATTTTAAGATAAAATCTTACTCTATTAAGGAAAAAACTTCCAGCTCGCTGAAATATGTTCATTTGCTTAAAACCATCAAAACCACGAAAAGTTCTTGAATTTGAAGATAAAATCTTTTTGCTTTGAAGAAGAAAGATCTAGCTGACTGAAATAAGTTCATTAGATGAAAACCAACAAAAATTGACAAGAACCACGAAAAGTTCTTGTATTTTAAGATAAAATCTTATGCTATTAAAGAAAAAACTCCCAGCTCGCTGAAATATGTTAATTTGCTGAAAACCAACAAAACCACGAAAAGTTCTTGTCTTTGAAGATAAAATCTTTTTTCTTTGAAGAAAGATCCAGCTGACTGAAATAAGTTCATTAGATGAAAACCAACAAAAATTGACAAGAACCACGAAAAGTTCTTGTATTTTAAGATAAAATCTTACGCTATTAAAGAAAAAACTCCCAGCTCGCTGAAATATGTTCATTTGCTGAAAACCAACAAAACCACGAAAAGTTCTTGTATTTGAAGATAAAATCTTTTTTCTTTGAAGAAGAAAGATCTAGCTGACTGAAATAAGTTCATTAGATGAAAACCAACAAAAATTGACAAGAACCACGAAAAGTTCTTGTATTTTAAGATAAAATCTTACTCTATTAAGGAAAAAACTTCCAGCTCGCTGAAATATGTTCATTTGCTGAAAACTATCAAAACCACGAAAAGTTCTTGAATTTGAAGATAAAATCTTTTTGCTTTGAAGAAGAAAGATCTAGCTGACTGAAATAAGTTCATTCGATGAAAACCAACAAAAATTGACAAGAACCACGAAAAGTTCTTGTATTTTAACATAAAATCTTACTCTATTAAGGAAAAAACTTCCAGCTCGCTGAAATATGTTCATTTGCTGAAAACCATCAAAACCACGAAAAGTTCTTGTATTTGAAGATAAAATCTTTTTGCTTTGAAGAAGAAAGATCTCGCTGACTGAAATAAGTTCATTAAATGAAAACCATCAAAACCACGAAAAGTTCTTGTATTTGAAGATAAAATCTTTTTGCTTTGAAGAAGAAAGATCTCGCTGACTGAAATAAGTTCATTAGATGAAAACCAACAAGAATTGACAAGAACCACGAAAAGTTCTTGTATTTTAAGATAAAATCTTACGCTATTAAAGAAAAAACTCCCAGCTCGCTGAAATATGTTAATTTGCTGAAAACCAACAAAACCACGAAAAGTTCTTGTCTTTGAAGATAAAATCTTTTTTCTTTGAAGAAGAAAGATCCAGCTGACTGAAATAAGTTCATTAGATGAAAACCAACAAAAATTGACAAGAACCACGAAAAGTTCTTGTATTTTAAGATAAAATCTTAGGCTATTAAAGAAAAAACTTCCAGCTCGCTGAAATCTGTTCATTTGCTGAAAACCATCAAAACCACGAAAAGTTCTTGTATTTGAAGATAAAATCTTTTTGCTTTGAAGAAGAAAGATCTAGCTGACTGAAATAAGTTCATTAGATGAAAACCAACAAAAATTGACAAGAACCACGAAAAGTTCTTGTATTTTAAGATAAAATCTTACTCTATGAAGGAAAAAACTTCCAGCTCGCTGAAATATGTTCATTTGCTGAAAACCATCAAAACCACGAAAAGTTCTTGTATTTGAAGATAAAATCTTTTTGCTTTGAAGAAGAAAGATCTAGCTGACTGAAATAAGTTCATTAGATGAAAACCAACAAAAATTGACAAGAACCACGAAAAGTTCTTGTATTTTAAGATAAAATCTTACTCTATTAAGGAAAAAACTTCCAGCTCGCTGAAATATGTTCATTTGCTGAAAACCATCAAAACCACGAAAAGTTCTTGTATTTTAACATAAAATCTTACTCTATTAAGGAAAAAACTTCCAGCTCGCTGAAATATGTTCATTTGCTGAAAACCATCAAAACCACGAAAAGTTCTTGTATTTGAAGATAAAATCTTTTTGCTTTGAAGAAGAAAGATCTAGCTGACTGAAATAAGTTCATTAGATGAAAACCAACAAAAATTGACAAGAACCACGAAAAGTTCTTGTATTTTAAGATAAAATCTTACGCTATTAAAGAAAAAACTCCCAGCTCGCTGAAATATGTTAATTTGCTGAAAACCAACAAAACCACGAAAAGTTCTTGTCTTTGAAGATAAAATCTTTTTTCTTTGAAGAAGAAAGATCCAGCTGACTGAAATAAGTTCATTAGATGAAAACCAACAAAAATTGACAAGAACCACGAAAAGTTCTTGTATTTTAAGATAAAATCTTAGGCTATTAAAGAAAAAACTTCCAGCTCGCTGAAATCTGTTCATTTGCTGAAAACCATCAAAACCACGAAAAGTTCTTGTATTTGAAGATAAAATCTTTTTGCTTTGAAGAAGAAAGATCTAGCTGACTGAAATAAGTTCATTAGATGAAAACCAACAAAAATTGACAAGAACCACGAAAAGTTCTTGTATTTTAAGATAAAATCTTACTCTATGAAGGAAAAAACTTCCAGCTCGCTGAAATATGTTCATTTGCTGAAAACCATCAAAACCACGAAAAGTTCTTGTATTTGAAGATAAAATCTTTTTGCTTTGAAGAAGAAAGATCTAGCTGACTGAAATAAGTTCATTAGATGAAAACCAACAAAAATTGACAAGAACCACGAAAAGTTCTTGTATTTTAAGATAAAATCTTACTCTATGAAGGAAAAAACTTCCAGCTCGCTGAAATATGTTCATTTGCTGAAAACCATCAAAACCACGAAAAGTTCTTGTATTTGAAGATAAAATCTTTTTTCTTTGAAGAAGAAAGATCCAGCTGACTGAAATAAGTTCATTAGATGAAAACCAACAAAAATTGACAAGAACCACGAAAAGTTCTTGTATTTTAAGATAAAATCTTACGCTATTAAAGAAAAAACTCCCAGCTCGCTGAAATATGTTCATTTGCTGAAAACCAACAAAACCACGAAAAGTTCTTGTATTTGAAGATAAAATCTTTTTTCTTTGAAGAAGAAAGATCTAGCTGACTGAAATAAGTTCATTAGATGAAAACCAACAAAAATTGACAAGAACCACGAAAAGTTCTTGTATTTTAAGATAAAATCTTACTCTATTAAGGAAAAAACTTCCAGCTCGCTGAAATATGTTCATTTGCTGAAAACTATCAAAACCACGAAAAGTTCTTGAATTTGAAGATAAAATCTTTTTGCTTTGAAGAAGAAAGATCTAGCTGACTGAAATAAGTTCATTCGATGAAAACCAACAAAAATTGACAAGAACCACGAAAAGTTCTTGTATTTTAACATAAAATCTTACTCTATTAAGGAAAAAACTTCCAGCTCGCTGAAATATGTTCATTTGCTGAAAACCATCAAAACCACGAAAAGTTCTTGTATTTGAAGATAAAATCTTTTTGCTTTGAAGAAGAAAGATCTCGCTGACTGAAATAAGTTCATTAAATGAAAACCATCAAAACCACGAAAAGTTCTTGTATTTGAAGATAAAATCTTTTTGCTTTGAAGAAGAAAGATCTCTCTGACTGAAATAAGTTCATTAGATGAAAACCAACAAGAATTGACAAGAACCACGAAAAGTTCTTGTATTTTAAGATAAAATCTTACGCTATTAAAGAAAAAACTCCCAGCTCGCTGAAATATGTTAATTTGCTGAAAACCAACAAAACCACGAAAAGTTCTTGTCTTTGAAGATAAAATCTTTTTTCTTTGAAGAAGAAAGATCCAGCTGACTGAAATAAGTTCATTAGATGAAAACCAACAAAAATTGACAAGAACCACGAAAAGTTCTTGTATTTTAAGATAAAATCTTAGGCTATTAAAGAAAAAACTTCCAGCTCGCTGAAATCTGTTCATTTGCTGAAAACCATCAAAACCACGAAAAGTTCTTGTATTTGAAGATAAAATCTTTTTGCTTTGAAGAAGAAAGATCTAGCTGACTGAAATAAGTTCATTAGATGAAAACCAACAAAAATTGACAAGAACCACGAAAAGTTCTTGTATTTTAAGATAAAATCTTAGGCTATTAAAGAAAAAAACTTCCAGCTCGCTGAAATCTGTTCATTTGCTGAAAACCATCAAAACCACGAAAAGTTCTTGTATTTGAAGATAAAATCTTTTTGCTTTGAAGAAGAAAGATCTAGCTGACTGAAATAAGTTCATTAGATGAAAACCAACAAAAATTGACAAGAACCACGAAAAGTTCTTGTATTTTAAGATAAAATCTTACTCTATGAAGGAAAAAACTTCCAGCTCGCTGAAATATGTTCATTTGCTGAAAACCATCAAAACCACGAAAAGTTCTTGTATTTGAAGATAAAATCTTTTTGCTTTGAAGAAGAAAGATCTAGCTGACTGAAATAAGTTCATTAGATGAAAACCAACAAAAATTGACAAGAACCACGAAAAGTTCTTGTATTTTAAGATAAAATCTTACTCTATGAAGGAAAAAACTTCCAGCTCGCTGAAATATGTTCATTTGCTGAAAACCATCAAAACCACGAAAAGTTCTTGTATTTGAAGATAAAATCTTTTTTCTTTGAAGAAGAAAGATCCAGCTGACTGAAATAAGTTCATTAGATGAAAACCAACAAAAATTGACAAGAACCACGAAAAGTTCTTGTATTTTAAGATAAAATCTTACTCTATGAAGGAAAAAACTTCCAGCTCGCTGAAATATGTTCATTTGCTGAAAACCATCAAAACCACGAAAAGTTCTTGTATTTGAAGATAAAATCTTTTTGCTTTGAAGAAGAAAGATCTAGCTGACTGAAATAAGTTCATTAGATGAAAACCAACAAAAATTGACAAGAACCACGAAAAGTTCTTGTATTTTAAGATAAAATCTTAGGCTATTAAAGAAAAAACGCCCAGCTCGCTGAAATATGTTCATTTGCTGAAAACCATCAAAACCACGAAAAGTTCTTGTATTTGAAGATAAAATCTTTTTGCTTTGACGAAGAAAGATCTAGCTGACTGAAATAAGTTCATTAGATGAAAACCAACAAAAATTGACAAGAACCATGAAAAGTTCTTGTATTTTAAGATAAAATCTTACTCTATTCAGGAAAAAACTTCCAGCTCGCTGAAATATGTTCATTTGCTGAAAACCATCAAAACCACGAAAAGTTCTTGTATTTGAAGATAAAATCTTTTTGCTTTGAAGAAGAAAGATCTAGCTGACTGAAATAAGTTCATTAGATGAAAACCAACAAAAATTGACAAGAACCACGAAAAGTTCTTGTATTTTAAGATAAAATCTTACGCTGTCAAAGAAAAAACTCCCAGCTCGCTGAAATATGTTCATTTGCTGAAAACCAACAAAACCACGAAAAGTTCTTGTATTTGAAGATAAAATCTTTTTTCTTTGAAGAAGAAAGATCTAGCTGACTGAAATAAGTTCATTAGATGAAAACCAACAAAAATTGACAAGAACCACGAAAAGTTCTTGTATTTTAAGATAAAATCTTACTCTATGAAGGAAAAAACTTCCAGCTCGCTGAAATATGTTCATTTGCTGAAAACCATCAAAACCACGAAAAGTTCTTGTATTTGAAGATAAAATCTTTTTGCTTTGACGAAGAAAGATCGAGCTGACTGAAATAAGTTCATTAGATGAAAACCAACAAAAATTGACAAGAACCACGAAAAGTTCTTGTATTTTAACATAAAATCTTACTCTATTAAGGAAAAAACTTCCAGCTCGCTGAAATATGTTCATTTGCTGAAAACCATCAAAACCACGAAAAGTTCTTGTATTTGAAGATAAAATCTTTTTGCTTTGAAGAAGAAAGATCTAGCTGACTGAAATAAGTTCATGAGATGAAAACCATCAAAACCATGAAAAGTTCTTGTATTTGAAGATAAAATCTTTTTGCTTTGAAGAAGAAAGATCTCGCTGACTGAAATAAGTTCATTAGATGAAAACCAACAAAAATTGACAAGAACCACGAAAAGTTCTTGTATTTTAAGATAAAATCTTACGCTATTAAAGAAAAAACTCCCAGCTCGCTGAAATATGTTAATTTGCTGAAAACCAACAAAACCACGAAAAGTTCTTGTATTTGAAGATAAAATCTTTTTGCTTTGAAGAAGAAAGATCTAGCTGACTGAAATAAGTTCATTAGATGAAAACCAACAAAAATTGACAAGAACCACGAAAAGTTCTTGTATTTTAAGATAAAATCTTACTCTATTAAGGAAAAAACTTCCAGCTCGCTGAAATATGTTCATTTGCTGAAAACCATCAAAACCACGAAAAGTTCTTGTATTTGAAGATAAAATCTTTTTGCTTTGAAGAAGAAAGATCTAGCTGACTGAAATAAGTTCATTAGATGAAAACCAACAAAAATTGACAAGAACCACGAAAAGTTCTTGTATTTTAAGATAAAATCTTACTCTATGAAGGAAAAAACTTCCAGCTCGCTGAAATATGTTCATTTGCTGAAAACCATCAAAACCACGAAAAGTTCTTGTATTTGAAGATAAAATCTTTTTGCTTTGAAGAAGAAAGATCTAGCTGACTGAAATAAGTTCATTAGATGAAAACCAACAAAAATTGACAAGAACCACGAAAAGTTCTTGTATTTTAAGATAAAATCTTACTCTATTAAGGAAAAAACTTCCAGCTCGCTGAAATATGTTCATTTGCTGAAAACCATCAAAACCACGAAAAGTTCTTGTATTTTAACATAAAATCTTACTCTATTAAGGAAAAAACTTCCAGCTCGCTGAAATATGTTCATTTGCTGAAAACCATCAAAACCACGAAAAGTTCTTGTATTTGAAGATAAAATCTTTTTGCTTTGAAGAAGAAAGATCTAGCTGACTGAAATAAGTTCATTAGATGAAAACCAACAAAAATTGACAAGAACCACGAAAAGTTCTTGTATTTTAAGATAAAATCTTACGCTATTAAAGAAAAAACTCCCAGCTCGCTGAAATATGTTAATTTGCTGAAAACCAACAAAACCACGAAAAGTTCTTGTCTTTGAAGATAAAATCTTTTTTCTTTGAAGAAGAAAGATCCAGCTGACTGAAATAAGTTCATTAGATGAAAACCAACAAAAATTGACAAGAACCACGAAAAGTTCTTGTATTTTAAGATAAAATCTTAGGCTATTAAAGAAAAAACTTCCAGCTCGCTGAAATCTGTTCATTTGCAGAAAACCATCAAAACCACGAAAAGTTCTTGTATTTGAAGATAAAATCTTTTTGCTTTGAAGAAGAAAGATCTAGCTGACTGAAATAAGTTCATTAGATGAAAACCAACAAAAATTGACAAGAACCACGAAAAGTTCTTGTATTTTAAGATAAAATCTTACTCTATGAAGGAAAAAACTTCCAGCTCGCTGAAATATGTTCATTTGCTGAAAACCATCAAAACCACGAAAAGTTCTTGTATTTGAAGATAAAATCTTTTTGCTTTGAAGAAGAAAGATCTAGCTGACTGAAATAAGTTCATTAGATGAAAACCAACAAAAATTGACAAGAACCACGAAAAGTTCTTGTATTTTAAGATAAAATCTTACTCTATGAAGGAAAAAACTTCCAGCTCGCTGAAATATGTTCATTTGCTGAAAACCATCAAAACCACGAAAAGTTCTTGTATTTGAAGATAAAATCTTTTTTCTTTGAAGAAGAAAGATCCAGCTGACTGAAATAAGTTCATTAGATGAAAACCAACAAAAATTGACAAGAACCACGAAAAGTTCTTGTATTTTAAGATAAAATCTTACTCTATGAAGGAAAAAACTTCCAGCTCGCTGAAATATGTTCATTTGCTGAAAACCATCAAAACCACGAAAAGTTCTTGTATTTGAAGATAAAATCTTTTTGCTTTGAAGAAGAAAGATCTAGCTGACTGACATAAGTTCATTAGATGAAAACCAACAAAAATTGACAAGAACCACGAAAAGTTCTTGTATTTTAAGATAAAATCTTAGGCTATTAAAGAAAAAACGCCCAGCTCGCTGAAATATGTTCATTTGCTGAAAACCATCAAAACCACGAAAAGTTCTTGTATTTGAAGATAAAATCTTTTTGCTTTGACGAAGAAAGATCTAGCTGACTGAAATAAGTTCATTAGATGAAAACCAACAAAAATTGACAAGAACCATGAAAAGTTCTTGTATTTTAAGATAAAATCTTACTCTATTCAGGAAAAAACTTCCAGCTCGCTGAAATATGTTCATTTGCTGAAAACCATCAAAACCACGAAAAGTTCTTGTATTTGAAGATAAAATCTTTTAGCTTTGAAGAAGAAAGATCTAGCTGACTGAAATAAGTTCATTAGATGAAAACCAACAAAAATTGACAAGAACCACGAAAAGTTCTTGTATTTTAAGATAAAATCTTACGCTGTTAAAGAAAAAACTCCCAGCTCGCTGAAATATGTTCATTTGCTGAAAACCAACAAAACCACGAAAAGTTCTTGTATTTGAAGATAAAATCTTTTTTCTTTGAAGAAGAAAGATCTAGCTGACTGAAATAAGTTCATTAGATGAAAACCAACAAAAATTGACAAGAACCACGAAAAGTTCTTGTATTTTAAGATAAAATCTTACTCTATGAAGGAAAAAACTTCAAGCTCGCTGAAATATGTTCATTTGCTGAAAACCATCAAAACCACGAAAAGTTCTTGTATTTGAAGATAAAATCTTTTTGCTTTGACGAAGAAAGATCTAGCTGACTGAAATAAGTTCATTAGATGAAAACCAACAAAAATTGACAAGAACCATGAAAAGTTCTTGTATTTTAAGATAAAATCTTACTCTATTCAGGAAAAAACTTCCAGCTCGCTGAAATATGTTCATTTGCTGAAAACCATCAAAACCACGAAAAGTTCTTGTATTTGAAGATAAAATCTTTTTGCTTTGAAGAAGAAAGATCTAGCTGACTGAAATAAGTTCATTAGATGAAAACCAACAAAAATTGACAAGAACCACGAAAAGTTCTTGTATTTTAAGATAAAATCTTACGCTGTCAAAGAAAAAACTCCCAGCTCGCTGAAATATGTTCATTTGCTGAAAACCAACAAAACCACGAAAAGTTCTTGTATTTGAAGATAAAATCTTTTTTCTTTGAAGAAGAAAGATCTAGCTGACTGAAATAAGTTCATTAGATGAAAACCAACAAAAATTGACAAGAACCACGAAAAGTTCTTGTATTTTAAGATAAAATCTTACTCTATGAAGGAAAAAACTTCCAGCTCGCTGAAATATGTTCATTTGCTGAAAACCATCAAAACCACGAAAAGTTCTTGTATTTGAAGATAAAATCTTTTTGCTTTGACGAAGAAAGATCGAGCTGACTGAAATAAGTTCATTCGATGAAAACCAACAAAAATTGACAAGAACCACGAAAAGTTCTTGTATTTTAACATAAAATCTTACTCTATTAAGGAAAAAACTTCCAGCTCGCTGAAATATGTTCATTTGCTGAAAACCATCAAAACCACGAAAAGTTCTTGTATTTGAAGATAAAATCTTTTTGCTTTGAAGAAGAAAGATCTAGCTGACTGAAATAAGTTCATTAGATGAAAACCAACAAAAATTGACAAGAAACACGAAAAGTTCTTGTATTTTAAGATAAAATCTTACTCTATGAAGGAAAAAACTTCCAGCTCGCTGAAATATGTTCATTTGCTGAAAACCATCAAAACCACGAAAAGTTCTTGTATTTGAAGATAAAATCTTTTTGCTTTGACGAAGAAAGATCGAGCTGACTGAAATAAGTTCATTAGATGAAAACCAACAAAAATTGACAAGAACCACGAAAAGTTCTTGTATTTTAACATAAAATCTTACTCTATTAAGGAAAAAACTTCCAGCTCGCTGAAATATGTTCATTTGCTGAAAACCATCAAAACCACGAAAAGTTCTTGTATTTGAAGATAAAATCTTTTTGCTTTGAAGAAGAAAGATCTAGCTGACTGAAATAAGTTCATGAGATGAAAACCATCAAAACCATGAAAAGTTCTTGTATTTGAAGATAAAATCTTTTTGCTTTGAAGAAGAAAGATCTCGCTGACTGAAATAAGTTCATTAGATGAAAACCAACAAAAATTGACAAGAACCACGAAAAGTTCTTGTATTTTAAGATAAAATCTTACGCTATTAAAGAAAAAACTCCCAGCTCGCTGAAATATGTTAATTTGCTGAAAACCAACAAAACCACGAAAAGTTCTTGTGTTTGAAGATAAAATCTTTTTTCTTTGAAGAAGAAAGATCCAGCTGACTGAAATAAGTTCATTAGATGAAAACCAACAAAAATTGACAAGAACCACGAAAAGTTCTTGTATTTTAAGATAAAATCTTAGGCTATTAAAGAAAAAACTTCCAGCTCGCTGAAATCTGTTCATTTGATGAAAACCATCAAAACCACGAAAAGTTCTTGTATTTGAAGATAAAATCTTTTTGCTTTGACGAAGAAAGATCCAGCTGACTGAAATAAGTTCATTAGATGAAAACCAACAAAAATTGACAAGAACCATGAAAAGTTCTTGTATATTAAGATAAAATCTTACTCTATTAAGGAAAAAACTTCCAGCTCGCTGAAATATGTTCATTTGCTGAAAACCATCAAAACCACGAAAAGTTCTTGTATTTGAAGATAAAATCTTTTTGCTTTGACGAAGAAAGATCTAGCTGACTGAAATAAGTTCATTAGATGAAAACCAACAAAAATTGACAAGAACCATGAAAAGTTCTTGTATTTTAAGATAAAATCTTACTCTATTCAGGAAAAAACTTCCAGCTCGCTGAAATATGTTCATTTGCTGAAAACCAACAAAACCACGAAAAGTTCTTGTATTTGAAGATAAAATCTTTTTTCTTTGAAGAAGAAAGATCCAGCTGACTGAAATAAGTTCATTAGATGAAAACCAACAAAAATTGACAAGAACCATGAAAAGTTCTTGTATTTTAAGATAAAATCTTACTCTATTCAGGAAAAAACTTCCAGCTCGCTGAAATATGTTCATTTGCTGAAAACCATCAAAACCACGAAAAGTTCTTGTATTTGAAGATAAAATCTTTTTGCTTTGAAGAAGAAAGATCTAGCTGACTGAAATAAGTTCATTAGATGAAAACCAACAAAAATTGACAAGAACCACGAAAAGTTCTTGTATTTTAAGATAAAATCTTACTCTATTAAGGAAAAAACTTCCAGCTCGCTGAAATATGTTCATTTGCTGAAAACCAACAAAACCACGAAAAGTTCTTGTATTTGAAGATAAAATCTTTTTTCTTTGAAGAAGAAAGATCGAGCTGACTGAAATAAGTTCATTAGATGAAAACCAACAAAAATTGACAACAACCACGAAAAGTTCTTGTATTTTAAGATAAAATCTTAGGCTATTAAAGAAAAAACTTCCAGCTCGCTGAAATCTGTTCATTTGCTGAAACCATCAAAACCACGAAAAGTTCTTGTATTTGAAGATAAAATCTTTTTGCTTTGACGAAGAAAGATCTAGCTGACTGAAATAAGTTTATTAGATGAAAACCAACAAAAATTGACAAGAACCATGAAAAGTTCTTGTATTTTAAGATAAAATCTTACTCTATTCAGGAAAAAACTTCCAGCTCGCTGAAATATGTTCATTTGCTGAAAACCATCAAAACCACGAAAAGTTCTTGTATTTGAAGATAAAATCTTTTAGCTTTGAAGAAGAAAGATCTAGCTGACTGAAATAAGTTCATTAGATGAAAACCAACAAAAATTGACAAGAACCACGAAAAGTTCTTGTATTTTAAGATAAAATCTTACGCTGTTAAAGAAAAAACTCCCAGCTCGCTGAAATATGTTCATTTGCTGAAAACCAACAAAACCACGAAAAGTTCTTGTATTTGAAGATAAAATCTTTTTTCTTTGAAGAAGAAAGATCAAGCTGACTGAAATAAGTTCATTAGATGAAAACCAACAAAAATTGACAAGAACCACGAAAAGTTGTTGTATTTTAAGATAAAATCTTACTCTATGAAGGAAAAAACTTCCAGCTCGCTGAAATATGTTCATTTGCTGAAAACCATCAAAACCACGAAAAGTTCTTGTATTTGAAGATAAAATCTTTTTGCTTTGACGAAGAAAGATCTAGCTGACTGAAATAAGTTCATTCGATGAAAACCAACAAAAATTGACAAGAACCATGAAAAGTTCTTGTATTTTAAGATAAAATCTTACTCTATTCAGGAAAAAACTTCCAGCTCGCTGAAATATGTTCATTTGCTGAAAACCATCAAAACCACGAAAAGTTCTTGTATTTGAAGATAAAATCTTTTTGCTTTGAAGAAGAAAGATCTAGCTGACTGAAATAAGTTCATTAGATGAAAACCAACAAAAATTGACAAGAACCACGAAAAGTTCTTGTATTTTAAGATAAAATCTTACGCTGTCAAAGAAAAAACTCCCAGCTCGCTGAAATATGTTCATTTGCTGAAAACCAACAAAACCACGAAAAGTTCTTGTATTTGAAGATAAAATCTTTTTTCTTTGAAGAAGAAAGATCTAGCTGACTGAAATAAGTTCATTAGATGAAAACAAACAAAAATTGACAAGAACCACGAAAAGTTCTTGTATTTTAAGATAAAATCTTACTCTATGAAGGAAAAAACTTCCAGCTCGCTGAAATATGTTCATTTGCTGAAAACCATCAAAACCACGAAAAGTTCTTGTATTTGAAGATAAAATCTTTTTGCTTTGACGAAGAAAGATCGAGCTGACTGAAATAAGTTCATTAGATGAAAACCAACAAAAATTGACAAGAACCACGAAAAGTTCTTGTATTTTAACATAAAATCTTACTCTATTAAGGAAAAAACTTCCAGCTCGCTGAAATATGTTCATTTGCTGAAAACCATCAAAACCACGAAAAGTTCTTGTATTTGAAGATAAAATCTTTTTGCTTTGAAGAAGAAAGATCTAGCTGACTGAAATAAGTTCATTAGATGAAAACCAACAAAAATTGACAAGAACCACGAAAAGTTCTTGTATTTTAAGATAAAATCTTACTCTATGAAGGAAAAAACTTCCAGCTCGCTGAAATATGTTCATTTGCTGAAAACCATCAAAACCACGAAAAGTTCTTGTATTTGAAGATAAAATCTTTTTGCTTTGACGAAGAAAGATCGAGCTGACTGAAATAAGTTCATTAGATGAAAACCAACAAAAATTGACAAGAACCACGAAAAGTTCTTGTATTTTAACATAAAATCTTACTCTATTAAGGAAAAAACTTCCAGCTCGCTGAAATATGTTCATTTGCTGAAAACCATCAAAACCACGAAAAGTTCTTGTATTTGAAGATAAAATCTTTTTGCTTTGAAGAAGAAAGATCTAGCTGACTGAAATAAGTTCATGAGATGAAAACCATCAAAACCACGAAAAGTTCTTGTATTTGAAGATAAAATCTTTTTGCTTTGAAGAAGAAAGATCTCGCTGACTGAAATAAGTTCATTAGATGAAAACCAACAAAAATTGACAAGAACCACGAAAAGTTCTTGTATTTTAAGATAAAATCTTACGCTATTAAAGAAAAAACTCCCAGCTCGCTGAAATATGTTAATTTGCTGAAAACCAACAAAACCACGAAAAGTTCTTGTATTTGAAGATAAAATCTTTTTTCTTTGAAGAAGAAAGATCCAGCTGACTGAAATAAGTTCATTAGATGAAAACCAACAAAAATTGACAAGAACCACGAAAAGTTCTTGTATTTTAAGATAAAATCTTAGGCTATTAAAGAAAAAACTCCCAGCTCGCTGAAATATGTTCATTTGCTGAAAACCATCAAAACCACGAAAAGTTCTTGTATTTGAAGATAAAATCTTTTTGCTTTGAAGAAGAAAGATCCAGGTGACTGAAATAAGTTCATTAGATGAAAACCAACAAAAATTGACAAGAACCACGAAAAGTTCTTGTATTTTAAGATAAAATCTTACTCTATGAAGGAAAAAACTTCCAGCTCGCTGAAATATGTTCATTTGCTGAAAACCATCAAAACCACGAAAAGTTCTTGTATTTGAAGATAAAATCTTTTTGCTTTGAAGAAGAAAGATCCAGCTGACTGAAATAAGTTCATTAGATGAAAACCAACAAAAATTGACAAGAACCACGAAAAGTTCTTGTATTTTAAGATAAAATCTTAGGCTATTAAAGAAAAAACTTCCAGCTCGCTGAAATCTGTTCATTTGATGAAAACCATCAAAACCACGAAAAGTTCTTGTATTTGAAGATAAAATCTTTTTGCTTTGACGAAGAAAGATCTAGCTGACTGAAATAAGTTCATTAGATGAAAACCAACAAAAATTGACAAGAACCATGAAAAGTTCTTGTATATTAAGATAAAATCTTACTCTATTAAGGAAAAAACTTCCAGCTCGCTGAAATATGTTCATTTGCTGAAAACCATCAAAACCACGAAAAGTTCTTGTATTTGAAGATAAAATCTTTTTGCTTTGAAGAAGAAAGATCGAGCTGACTGAAATAAGTTCATTAGATGAAAACCAACAAAAATTGACAACAACCACGAAAAGTTCTTGTATTTTAAGATAAAATCTTAGGCTATTAAAGAAAAAACTTCCAGCTCGCTGAAATCTGTTCATTTGCTGAAAACCATCAAAACCACGAAAAGTTCTTGTATTTGAAGATAAAATCTTTTTGCTTTGACGAAGAAAGATCTAGCTGACTGAAATAAGTTCATTAGATGAAAACCAACAAAAATTGACAAGAACCATGAAAAGTTCTTGTATTTTAAGATAAAATCTTACTCTATTCAGGAAAAAACTTCCAGCTCGCTGAAATATGTTCATTTGCTGAAAACCAACAAAACCACGAAAAGTTCTTGTATTTGAAGATAAAATCTTTTTTCTTTGAAGAAGAAAGATCTAGCTGACTGAAATAAGTTCATTAGATGAAAACCAACAAAAATTGACAAGAACCATGAAAAGTTCTTGTATTTTAAGATAAAATCTTACTCTATTCAGGAAAAAACTTCCAGCTCGCTGAAATATGTTCATTTGCTGAAAACCAACAAAACCACGAAAAGTTCTTGTATTTGAAGATAAAATCTTTTTTCTTTGAAGAAGAAAGATCGAGCTGACTGAAATAAGTTCATTAGATGAAAACCAACAAAAATTGACAACAACCACGAAAAGTTCTTGTATTTTAAGATAAAATCTTAGGCTATTAAAGAAAAAACTTCCAGCTCGCTGAAATCTGTTCATTTGCTGAAAACCATCAAAACCACGAAAAGTTCTTGTATTTGAAGATAAAATCTTTTTGCTTTGAAGAAGAAAGATCTAGCTGACTGAAATAAGTTCATTAGATGAAAACCATCAAAACCACGAAAAGTTCTTGTATTTGAAGATAAAATCTTTTTGCTTTGAAGAAGAAAGATCTCGCTGACTGAAATAAGTTCATTAGATGAAAACCAACAAAAATTGACAAGAACCACGAAAAGTTCTTGTATTTTAAGATAAAATCTTACGCTATTAAAGAAAAAACTCCCAGCTCGCTGAAATATGTTAATTTGCTGAAAACCAACAAAACCACGAAAAGTTCTTGTATTTGAAGATAAAATCTTTTTTCTTTGAAGAAGAAAGATCCAGCTGACTGAAATAAGTTCATTCGATGAAAACCAACAAAAATTGACAAGAACCACGAAAAGTTCTTGTATTTTAAGATAAAATCTTAGGCTATTAAAGAAAAAACTTCCAGCTCGCTGAAATCTGTTCATTTGCTGAAAACCATCAAAACCACGAAAAGTTCTTGTATTTGAAGATAAAATCTTTTTGCTTTAAAGAAGAAAGATCCAGGTGACTGAAATAAGTTCATTAGATGAAAACCAACAAAAATTGACAAGAACCACGAAAAGTTCTTGTATTTTAAGATAAAATCTTACTCTATGAAGGAAAAAACTTCCAGCTCGCTGAAATATGTTCATTTGCTGAAAACCATCAAAACCACGAAAAGTTCTTGTATTTGAAGATAAAATCTTTTTGCTTTGAAGAAGAAAGATCTAGCTGACTGAAATAAGTTCATTAGATGAAAACCAACAAAAATTGACAAGAACCACGAAAAGTTCTTGTATTTTAAGATAAAATCTTAGGCTATTAAAGAAAAAACTTCCAGCTCGCTGAAATATGTTCATTTGCTGAAAACCATCAAAACCACGAAAAGTTCTTGTATTTGAAGATAAAATCTTTTTGCTTTGACGAAGAAAGATCTAGCTGACTGAAATAAGTTCATTAGATGAAAACCAACAAAAATTGACAAGAACCATGAAAAGTTCTTGTATTTTAAGATAAAATCTTACTCTATTCAGGAAAAAACTTCCAGCTCGCTGAAATATGTTCATTTGCTGAAAACCAACAAAACCACGAAAAGTTCTTGTATTTGAAGATAAAATCTTTTTTCTTTGAAGAAGAAAGATCCAGCTGACTGAAATAAGTTCATTAGATGAAAACCAACAAAAATTGACAAGAACCATGAAAAGTTCTTGTATTTTAAGATAAAATCTTACTCTATTCAGGAAAAAACTTCCAGCTCGCTGAAATATGTTCATTTGCTGAAAACCATCAAAACCACGAAAAGTTCTTGTATTTGAAGATAAAATCTTTTTGCTTTGAAGAAGAAAGATCTAGCTGACTGAAATAAGTTCATTAGATGAAAACCAACAAAAATTGACAAGAACCACGAAAAGTTCTTGTATTTTAAGATAAAATCTTACTCTATTAAGGAAAAAACTTCCAGCTCGCTGAAATATGTTCATTTGCTGAAAACCAACAAAACCACGAAAAGTTCTTGTATTTGAAGATAAAATCTTTTTTCTTTGAAGAAGAAAGATCGAGCTGACTGAAATAAGTTCATTAGATGAAAACCAACAAAAATTGACAACAACCACGAAAAGTTCTTGTATTTTAAGATAAAATCTTAGGCTATTAAAGAAAAAACTTCCAGCTCGCTGAAATCTGTTCATTTGCTGAAACCATCAAAACCACGAAAAGTTCTTGTATTTGAAGATAAAATCTTTTTGCTTTGACGAAGAAAGATCTAGCTGACTGAAATAAGTTTATTAGATGAAAACCAACAAAAATTGACAAGAACCATGAAAAGTTCTTGTATTTGAAGATAAAATCTTACTCTATTCAGGAAAAAACTTCCAGCTCGCTGAAATATGTTCATTTGCTGAAAACCATCAAAACCACGAAAAGTTCTTGTATTTGAAGATAAAATCTTTTAGCTTTGAAGAAGAAAGATCTAGCTGACTGAAATAAGTTCATTAGATGAAAACCAACAAAAATTGACAAGAACCACGAAAAGTTCTTGTATTTTAAGATAAAATCTTACGCTGTTAAAGAAAAAACTCCCAGCTCGCTGAAATATGTTCATTTGCTGAAAACCAACAAAACCACGAAAAGTTCTTGTATTTGAAGATAAAATCTTTTTTCTTTGAAGAAGAAAGATCTAGCTGACTGAAATAAGTTCATTAGATGAAAACCAACAAAAATTGACAAGAACCACGAAAAGTTCTTGTATTTTAAGATAAAATCTTACTCTATGAAGGAAAAAACTTCCAGCTCGCTGAAATATGTTCATTTGCTGAAAACCATCAAAACCACGAAAAGTTCTTGTATTTGAAGATAAAATCTTTTTGCTTTGACGAAGAAAGATCTAGCTGACTGAAATAAGTTCATTAGATGAAAACCAACAAAAATTGACAAGAACCATGAAAAGTTCTTGTATTTTAAGATAAAATCTTACTCTATTCAGGAAAAAACTTCCAGCTCGCTGAAATATGTTCATTTGCTGAAAACCATCAAAACCACGAAAAGTTCTTGTATTTGAAGATAAAATCTTTTTGCTTTGAAGAAGAAAGATCTAGCTGACTGAAATAAGTTCATTAGATGAAAACCAACAAAAATTGACAAGAACCACGAAAAGTTCTTGTATTTTAAGATAAAATCTTACGCTGTCAAAGAAAAAACTCCCAGCTCGCTGAAATATGTTCATTTGCTGAAAACCAACAAAACCACGAAAAGTTCTTGTATTTGAAGATAAAATCTTTTTTCTTTGAAGAAGAAAGATCTAGCTGACTGAAATAAGTTCATTAGATGAAAACAAACAAAAATTGACAAGAACCACGAAAAGTTCTTGTATTTTAAGATAAAATCTTACTCTATGAAGGAAAAAACTTCCAGCTCGCTGAAATATGTTCATTTGCTGAAAACCATCAAAACCACGAAAAGTTCTTGTATTTGAAGATAAAATCTTTTTGCTTTGACGAAGAAAGATCGAGCTGACTGAAATAAGTTCATTAGATGAAAACCAACAAAAATTGACAAGAACCACGAAAAGTTCTTGTATTTTAACATAAAATCTTACTCTATTAAGGAAAAAACTTCCAGCTCGCTGAAATATGTTCATTTGCTGAAAACCATCAAAACCACGAAAAGTTCTTGTATTTGAAGATAAAATCTTTTTGCTTTGAAGAAGAAAGATCTAGCTGACTGAAATAAGTTCATTAGATGAAAACCAACAAAAATTGACAAGAACCACGAAAAGTTCTTGTATTTTAAGATAAAATCTTACTCTATGAAGGAAAAAACTTCCAGCTCGCTGAAATATGTTCATTTGCTGAAAACCATCAAAACCACGAAAAGTTCTTGTATTTGAAGATAAAATCTTTTTGCTTTGACGAAGAAAGATCGAGCTGACTGAAATAAGTTCATTAGATGAAAACCAACAAAAATTGACAAGAACCACGAAAAGTTCTTGTATTTTAACATAAAATCTTACTCTATTAAGGAAAAAACTTCCAGCTCGCTGAAATATGTTCATTTGCTGAAAACCATCAAAACCACGAAAAGTTCTTGTATTTGAAGATAAAATCTTTTTGCTTTGAAGAAGAAAGATCTAGCTGACTGAAATAAGTTCATGAGATGAAAACCATCAAAACCACGAAAAGTTCTTGTATTTGAAGATAAAATCTTTTTGCTTTGAAGAAGAAAGATCTCGCTGACTGAAATAAGTTCATTAGATGAAAACCAACAAAAATTGACAAGAACCACGAAAAGTTCTTGTATTTTAAGATAAAATCTTACGCTATTAAAGAAAAAACTCCCAGCTCGCTGAAATATGTTAATTTGCTGAAAACCAACAAAACCACGAAAAGTTCTTGTATTTGAAGATAAAATCTTTTTTCTTTGAAGAAGAAAGATCCAGCTGACTGAAATAAGTTCATTAGATGAAAACCAACAAAAATTGACAAGAACCACGAAAAGTTCTTGTATTTTAAGATAAAATCTTAGGCTATTAAAGAAAAAACTCCCAGCTCGCTGAAATATGTTCATTTGCTGAAAACCATCAAAACCACGAAAAGTTCTTGTATTTGAAGATAAAATCTTTTTGCTTTGAAGAAGAAAGATCCAGGTGACTGAAATAAGTTCATTAGATGAAAACCAACAAAAATTGACAAGAACCACGAAAAGTTCTTGTATTTTAAGATAAAATCTTACTCTATGAAGGAAAAAACTTCCAGCTCGCTGAAATATGTTCATTTGCTGAAAACCATCAAAACCACGAAAAGTTCTTGTATTTGAAGATAAAATCTTTTTGCTTTGAAGAAGAAAGATCCAGCTGACTGAAATAAGTTCATTAGATGAAAACCAACAAAAATTGACAAGAACCACGAAAAGTTCTTGTATTTTAAGATAAAATCTTAGGCTATTAAAGAAAAAACTTCCAGCTCGCTGAAATCTGTTCATTTGATGAAAACCATCAAAACCACGAAAAGTTCTTGTATTTGAAGATAAAATCTTTTTGCTTTGACGAAGAAAGATCTAGCTGACTGAAATAAGTTCATTAGATGAAAACCAACAAAAATTGACAAGAACCATGAAAAGTTCTTGTATATTAAGATAAAATCTTACTCTATTAAGGAAAAAACTTCCAGCTCGCTGAAATATGTTCATTTGCTGAAAACCATCAAAACCACGAAAAGTTCTTGTATTTGAAGATAAAATCTTTTTGCTTTGAAGAAGAAAGATCGAGCTGACTGAAATAAGTTCATTAGATGAAAACCAACAAAAATTGACAACAACCACGAAAAGTTCTTGTATTTTAAGATAAAATCTTAGGCTATTAAAGAAAAAACTTCCAGCTCGCTGAAATCTGTTCATTTGCTGAAAACCATCAAAACCACGAAAAGTTCTTGTATTTGAAGATAAAATCTTTTTGCTTTGACGAAGAAAGATCTAGCTGACTGAAATAAGTTCATTAGATGAAAACCAACAAAAATTGACAAGAACCATGAAAAGTTCTTGTATTTTAAGATAAAATCTTACTCTATTCAGGAAAAAACTTCCAGCTCGCTGAAATATGTTCATTTGCTGAAAACCAACAAAACCACGAAAAGTTCTTGTATTTGAAGATAAAATCTTTTTTCTTTGAAGAAGAAAGATCTAGCTGACTGAAATAAGTTCATTAGATGAAAACCAACAAAAATTGACAAGAACCATGAAAAGTTCTTGTATTTTAAGATAAAATCTTACTCTATTCAGGAAAAAACTTCCAGCTCGCTGAAATATGTTCATTTGCTGAAAACCATCAAAACCACGAAAAGTTCTTGTATTTGAAGATAAAATCTTTTTGCTTTGAAGAAGAAAGATCTAGCTGACTGAAATAAGTTCATTAGATGAAAACCAACAAAAATTGACAAGAACCACGAAAAGTTCTTGTATTTTAAGATAAAATCTTACTCTATTAAGGAAAAAACTTCCAGCTCGCTGAAATATGTTCATTTGCTGAAAACCAACAAAACCACGAAAAGTTCTTGTATTTGAAGATAAAATCTTTTTTCTTTGAAGAAGAAAGATCGAGCTGACTGAAATAAGTTCATTAGATGAAAACCAACAAAAATTGACAACAACCACGAAAAGTTCTTGTATTTTAAGATAAAATCTTAGGCTATTAAAGAAAAAACTTCCAGCTCGCTGAAATCTGTTCATTTGCTGAAAACCATCAAAACCACGAAAAGTTCTTGTATTTGAAGATAAAATCTTTTTGCTTTGACGAAGAAAGATCTAGCTGACTGAAATAAGTTCATTAGATGAAAACCAACAAAAATTGACAAGAACCATGAAAAGTTCTTGTATTTTAAGATAAAATCTTACTCTATTCAGGAAAAAACTTCCAGCTCGCTGAAATATGTTCATTTGCTGAAAACCAACAAAACCACGAAAAGTTCTTGTATTTGAAGATAAAATCTTTTTTCTTTGAAGAAGAAAGATCTAGCTGACTGAAATAAGTTCATTAGATGAAAACCAACAAAAATTGACAAGAACCACGAAAAGTTCTTGTATTTTAAGATAAAATCTTACTCTATGAAGGAAAAAACTTCCAGCTCGCTGAAATATGTTCATTTGCTGAAAACCATCAAAACCACGAAAAGTTCTTGTATTTGAAGATAAAATCTTTTTGCTTTGACGAAGAAAGATCTAGCTGACTGAAATAAGTTCATTAGATGAAAACCAACAAAAATTGACAAGAACCATGAAAAGTTCTTGTATTTTAAGATAAAATCTTACTCTATTCAGGAAAAAACTTCCAGCTCGCTGAAATATGTTCATTTGCTGAAAACCATCAAAACCACGAAAAGTTCTTGTATTTGAAGATAAAATCTTTTTGCTTTGAAGAAGAAAGATCTAGCTGACTGAAATAAGTTCATTAGATGAAAACCAACAAAAATTGACAAGAACCACGAAAAGTTCTTGTATTTTAAGATAAAATCTTACTCTATTAAGGAAAAAACTTCCAGCTCGCTGAAATATGTTCATTTGCTGAAAACCAACAAAACCACGAAAAGTTCTTGTATTTGAAGATAAAATCTTTTTGCTTTGACGAAGAAAGATCGAGCTGACTGAAATAAGTTCATGAGATGAAAACCAACAAAAATTGACAAGAACCACGAAAAGTTCTTGTATTTTAACATAAAATCTTACTCTATTAAGGAAAAAAACTTCCAGCTCGCTGAAATATGTTCATTTGCTGAAAACCATCAAAACCACGAAAAGTTCTTGTATTTGAAGATAAAATCTTTTTGCTTTGAAGAAGAAAGATCTAGCTGACTGAAATAAGTTCATTAGATGAAAACCAACAAAAATTGACAAGAACCACGAAAAGTTCTTGTATTTTAAGATAAAATCTTAGTCTATGAAGGAAAAAACTTCCAGCTCGCTGAAATATGTTCATTTGCTGAAAACCATCAAAACCATGAAAAGTTCTTGTATTTGAAGATAAAATCTTTTTGCTTTGAAGAAGAAAGATCTAGCTGACTGAAATAAGTTCATTAGATGAAAACCATCAAAACCACGAAAAGTTCTTGTATTTGAAGATAAAATCTTTTTGCTTTGAAGAAGAAAGATCTCGCTGACTGAAATAAGTTCATTAGATGAAAACCAACAAAAATTGACAAGAACCACGAAAAGTTCTTGTATTTTAAGATAAAATCTTACGCTATTAAAGAAAAAACTCCCAGCTCGCTGAAATATGTTAATTTGCTGAAAACCAACAAAACCACGAAAAGTTCTTGTATTTGAAGATAAAATCTTTTTTCTTTGAAGAAGAAAGATCCAGCTGACTGAAATAAGTTCATTAGATGAAAACCAACAAAAATTGACAAGAACCACGAAAAGTTCTTGTATTTTAAGATAAAATCTTCGGCTATTAAAGAAAAAACTTCCAGCTCGCTGAAATCTGTTCATTTGCTGAAAACCATCAAAACCACGAAAAGTTCTTGTATTTTAAGATAAAATCTTTTTGCTTTGAAGAAGAAAGATCCAGGTGACTGAAATAAGTTCATTAGATGAAAACCAACAAAAATTGACAAGAACCACGAAAAGTTCTTGTATTTTAAGATAAAATCTGACTCTATGAAGGAAAAAACTTCCAGCTCGCTGAAATATGTTCATTTGCTGAAAACCATCAAAACCACGAAAAGTTCTTGTATTTGAAGATAAAATCTTTTTGCTTTGACGAAGAAAGATCGAGCTGACTGAAATAAGTTCATTAGATGAAAACCAACAAAAATTGACAAGAACCATGAAAAGTTCTTGTATTTTAATATAAAATCTTACTCTATTCAGGAAAAAACTTCCAGCTCGCTGAAATATGTTCATTTGCTGAAAACCATCAAAACCACGAAAAGTTCTTGTATTTGAAGATAAAATCTTTTTGCTTTGAAGAAGAAAGATCTAGCTGACTGAAATAAGTTCATTAGATGAAAACCAACAAAAATTGACAAGAACCACGAAAAGTTCTTGTATTTTAAGATAAAATCTTACTCTATTAAGGAAAAAACTTCCAGCTCGCTGAAATATGTTCATTTGCTGAAAACCAACAAAACCACGAAAAGTTCTTGTATTTGAAGATAAAATCTTTTTTCTTTGAAGAAGAAAGATCTAGCTGACTGAAATAAGTTCATTAGATGAAAACCAACAAAAATTGACAAGAACCACGAAAAGTTCTTGTATTTTAAGATAAAATCTTACTCTATGAAGGAAAAAACTTACAGCTCGCTGAAATATGTTCATTTGCTGAAAACCATCAAAACCACGAAAAGTTCTTGTATTTGAAGATAAAATCTTTTTGCTTTGACGAAGAAAGATCGAGCTGACTGAAATAAGTTCATTAGATGAAAACCAACAAAAATTGACAAGAACCACGAAAAGTTCTTGTATTTTAACATAAAATCTTACTCTATTAAGGAAAAAACTTCCAGCTCGCTGAAATATGTTCATTTGCTGAAAACCATCAAAACCACGAAAAGTTCTTGTATTTGAAGATAAAATCTTTTTGCTTTGAAGAAGAAAGATCTAGCTGACTGAAATAAGTTCATTAGATGAAAACCAACAAAAATTGACAAGAACCACGAAAAGTTCTTGTATTTTAAGATAAAATCTTAGTCTATGAAGGAAAAAACTTCCAGCTCGCTGAAATATGTTCATTTGCTGAAAACCATCAAAACCACGAAAAGTTCTTGTATTTTAACATAAAATCTTTTTGCTTTGAAGAAGAAAGATCTAGCTGACTGAAATAAGTTCATTAGATGAAAACCATCAAAACCACGAAAAGTTCTTGTATTTGAAGATAAAATCTTTTTGCTTTGAAGAAGAAAGATCTCGCTGACTGAAATAAGTTCATTAGATGAAAACCAACAAAAATTGACAAGAACCACGAAAAGTTCTTGTATTTTAAGATAAAATCTTACGCTATTAAAGAAAAAACTCCCAGCTCGCTGAAATATGTTAATTTGCTGAAAACCAACAAAACCACGAAAAGTTCTTGTATTTGAAGATAAAATCTTTTTTCTTTGAAGAAGAAAGATCCAGCTGACTGAAATAAGTTCATTAGATGAAAACCAACAAAAATTGACAAGAACCACGAAAAGTTCTTGTATTTTAAGATAAAATCTTCGGCTATTAAAGAAAAAACTTCCAGCTCGCTGAAATCTGTTCATTTGCTGAAAACCATCAAAACCACGAAAAGTTCTTGTATTTTAAGATAAAATCTTTTTGCTTTGAAGAAGAAAGATCCAGGTGACTGAAATAAGTTCATTAGATGAAAACCAACAAAAATTGACAAGAACCACGAAAAGTTCTTGTATTTTAAGATAAAATCTGACTCTATGAAGGAAAAAACTTCCAGCTCGCTGAAATATGTTCATTTGCTGAAAACCATCAAAACCACGAAAAGTTCTTGTATTTGAAGATAAAATCTTTTTGCTTTGACGAAGAAAGATCGAGCTGACTGAAATAAGTTCATTAGATGAAAACCAACAAAAATTGACAAGAACCACGAAAAGTTCTTGTATTTTAACATAAAATCTTACTCTATTAAGGAAAAAACTTCCAGCTCGCTGAAATATGTTCATTTGCTGAAAACCATCAAAACCACGAAAAGTTCTTGTATTTGAAGATAAAATCTTTTTGCTTTGAAGAAGAAAGATCTAGCTGACTGAAATAAGTTCATTAGATGAAAACCAACAAAAATTGACAAGAACCACGAAAAGTTCTTGTATTTTAAGATAAAATCTTACTCTATGAAGGAAAAAACTTCCAGCTCGCTGAAATATGTTCATTTGCTGAAAACCATCAAAACCACGAAAAGTTCTTGTATTTGAAGATAAAATCTTTTTGCTTTGACGAAGAAAGATCGAGCTGACTGAAATAAGTTCATTAGATGAAAACCAACAAAAATTGACAAGAACCACGAAAAGTTCTTGTATTTTAACATAAAATCTTACTCTATTAAGGAAAAAACTTCCAGCTCGCTGAAATATGTTCATTTGCTGAAAACCATCAAAACCACGAAAAGTTCTTGTATTTGAAGATAAAATCTTTTTGCTTTGAAGAAGAAAGATCTAGCTGACTGAAATAAGTTCATTAGATGAAAACCATCAAAACCACGAAAAGTTCTTGTATTTGAAGATAAAATCTTTTTGCTTTGAAGAAGAAAGATCTCGCTGACTGAAATAAGTTCATTAGATGAAAACCAACAAAAATTGACAAGAACCACGAAAAGTTCTTGTATTTTGAGATAAAATCTTACGCTATTAAAGAAAAAACTCCCAGCTCGCTGAAATATGTTAATTTGCTGAAAACCAACAAAACCACGAAAAGTTCTTGTATTTGAAGATAAAATCTTTTTTCTTTGAAGAAGAAAGATCCAGCTGACTGAAATAAGTTCATTAGATGAAAACCAACAAAAATTGACAAGAACCACGAAAAGTTCTTGTATTTTAAGATAAAATCTTAGGCTATTAAAGAAAAAACTTCCAGCTCGCTGAAATCTGTTCATTTGCTGAAAACCATCAAAACCACAAAAAGTTCTTGTATTTGAAGATAAAATCTTTTTGCTTTGACGAAGAAAGATCTAGCTGACTGAAATAAGTTCATTAGATGAAAACCAACAAAAATTGACAAGAACCACGAAAAGTTCTTGTATTTTAAGATAAAATCTTAGGCTATTAAAGAAAAAACTTCCAGCTCGCTGAAATCTGTTCATTTGCTGAAAACCATCAAAACCACGAAAAGTTCTTGTATTTGAAGATAAAATCTTTTTGCTTTGACGAAGAAAGATCTAGCTGACTGAAATAAGTTCATTAGATGAAAACCAACAAAAATTGACAAGAACCATGAAAAGTTCTTGTATTTTAAGATAAAATCTTACTCTATTCAGGAAAAAACTTCCAGCTCGCTGAAATATGTTCATTTGCTGAAAACCATCAAAACCACGAAAAGTTCTTGTATTTGAAGATAAAATCTTTTTGCTTTGAAGAAGAAAGATCTTGCTGACTGAAATAAGTTCATTAGATGAAAACCAACAAAAATTGACAAGAACCACGAAAAGTTCTTGTATTTTAAGATAAAATCTTACGCTGTTAAAGAAAAAACTCCCAGCTCGCTGAAATATGTTCATTTGCTGAAAACCAACAAAACCACGAAAAGTTCTTGTATTTGAAGATAAAATCTTTTTTCTTTGAAGAAGAAAGATCTAGCTGACTGAAATAAGTTCATTAGATGAAAACCAACAAAAATTGACAAGAACCACGAAAAGTTCTTGTATTTTAAGATAAAATCTTACTCTATGAAGGAAAAAACTTCCAGCTCGCTGAAATATGTTCATTTGCTGAAAACCATCAAAACCACGAAAAGTTCTTGTATTTGAAGATAAAATCTTTTTGCTTTGACGAAGAAAGATCTAGCTGACTGAAATAAGTTCATTAGATGAAAACCAACAAAAATTGACAAGAACCATGAAACGTTCTTGTATTTTAAGATAAAATCTTACTCTATTCAGGAAAAAACTTCCAGCTCGCTGAAATATGTTCATTTGCTGAAAACCATCAAAACCACGAAAAGTTCTTGTATTTGAAGATAAAATCTTTTTGCTTTGAAGAAGAAAGATCTAGCTGACTGAAATAAGTTCATTAGATGAAAACCAACAAAAATTGACAAGAACCACGAAAAGTTCTTGTATTTTAAGATAAAATCTTACGCTGTTAAAGAAAAAACTCCCAGCTCGCTGAAATATGTTCATTTGCTGAAAACCAACAAAACCACGAAAAGTTCTTGTATTTGAAGATAAAATCTTTTTTCTTTGAAGAAGAAAGATCTAGCTGACTGAAATAAGTTCATTAGATGAAAACCAACAAAAATTGACAAGAACCACGAAAAGTTCTTGTATTTTAAGATAAAATCTTACTCTATGAAGGAAAAAACTTCCAGCTCGCTGAAATATGTTCATTTGCTGAAAACCATCAAAACCACGAAAAGTTCTTGTATTTGAAGATAAAATCTTTTTGCTTTGACGAAGAAAGATCGAGCTGACTGAAATAAGTTCATTAGATGAAAACCAACAAAAATTGACAAGAACCACGAAAAGTTCTTGTATTTTAACATAAAATCTTACTCTATTAAGGAAAAAACTTCCAGCTCGCTGAAATATGTTCATTTGCTGAAAACCATCAAAACCACGAAAAGTTCTTGTATTTGAAGATAAAATCTTTTTGCTTTGAAGAAGAAAGATCTAGCTGACTGAAATAAGTTCATTAGATGAAAACCAACAAAAATTGACAAGAACCACGAAAAGTTCTTGTATTTTAAGATAAAATCTTACTCTATGAAGGAAAAAACTTCCAGCTCGCTGAAATATGTTCATTTGCTGAAAACCATCAAAACCACGAAAAGTTCTTGTATTTGAAGATAAAATCTTTTTGCTTTGAAGAAGAAAGATCTAGCTGACTGAAATAAGTTCATTAGATGAAAACCATCAAAACCACGAAAAGTTCTTGTATTTGAAGATAAAATCTTTTTGCTTTGAAGAAGAAAGATCTAGCTGACTGAAATAAGTTCATTAGATGAAAACCAACAAAAATTGACAAGAACCACGAAAAGTTCTTGTATTTTAAGATAAAATCTTACGCTATTAAAGAAAAAACTCCCAGCTCGCTGAAATATGTTAATTTGCTGAAAACCAACAAAACCACGAAAAGTTCTTGTATTTGAAGATAAAATCTTTTTGCTTTGAAGAAGAAAGATCTAGCTGACTGAAATAAGTTCATTAGATGAAAACCAACAAAAATTGACAAGAACCACGAAAAGTTCTTGTATTTTAACATAAAATCTTACTCTATGAAGGAAAAAACTTCCAGCTCGCTGAAATATGTTCATTTGCTGAAAACCATCAAAACCACGAAAAGTTCTTGGATTTGAAGATAAAATCTTTTTGCTTTGAAGAAGAAAGATCTAGCTGACTGAAATAAGTTCATTAGATGAAAACCATCAAAACCACGAAAAGTTCTTGTATTTGAAGATAAAATCTTTTTGCTTTGAAGAAGAAAGATCTCGCTGACTGAAATAAGTTCATTAGATGAAAACCAACAAAAATTGACAAGAACCACGAAAAGTTCTTGTATTTTAAGATAAAATCTTACGCTATTAAAGAAAAAACTCCCAGCTCGCTGAAATATGTTAATTTGCTGAAAACCAACAAAACCACGAAAAGTTCTTGTATTTGAAGATAAAATCTTTTTTCTTTGAAGAAGAAAGATCCAGCTGACTGAAATAAGTTCATTAGATGAAAACCAACAAAAATTGACAAGAACCACGAAAAGTTCTTGTATTTTAAGATAAAATCTTAGGCTATTAAAGAAAAAACTTCCAGCTCGCTGAAATCTGTTCATTTGCTGAAAACCATCAAAACCACGAAAAGTTCTTGTATTTGAAGATAAAATCTTTTTGCTTTGAAGAAGAAAGATCCAGGTGACTGAAATAAGTTCATTAGATGAAAACCAACAAAAATTGACAAGAACCACGAAAAGTTCTTGTATTTTAAGATAAAATCTTACTCTATGAAGGAAAAAACTTCCAGCTCGCTGAAATATGTTCATTTGCTGAAAACCATCAAAACCACGAAAAGTTCTTGTATTTGAAGATAAAATCTTTTTGCTTTGAAGAAGAAAGATCTAGCTGACTGAAATAAGTTCATTAGATGAAAACCAACAAAAATTGACAAGAACCACGAAAAGTTCTTGTATTTTAAGATAAAATCTTAGGCTATTAAAGAAAAAACTTCCAGCTCGCTGAAATATGTTCATTTGCTGAAAACCATCAAAACCACGAAAAGTTCTTGTATTTGAAGATAAAATCTTTTTTCTTTGAAGAAGAAAGATCCAGCTGACTGAAATAAGTTCATGAGATGAAAACCAACAAAAATTGACAAGAACCACGAAAAGTTCTTGTATTTTAAGATAAAATCTTACTCTATTCAGGAAAAAACTTCCAGCTCGCTGAAATATATTCATTTGCTGAAAACCATCAAAACCACGAAAAGTTCTTGTATTTGAAGATAAAATCTTTTTGCTTTGAAGAAGAAAGATCTAGCTGACTGAAATAAGTTCATTAGATGAAAAGCAACAAAAATTGACAAGAACCACGAAAAGTTCTTGTATTTGAAGATAAAATCTTTTTGCTTTGAAGAAGAAAGATCTAGCTGACTGAAATAAGTTCATTAGATGAAAACCATCAAAACCACGAAAAGTTCTTGTATTTGAAGATAAAATCTTTTTGCTTTGAAGAAGAAAGATCTAGCTGACTGAAATAAGTTCATTAGATGAAAACCAACAAAAATTGACAAGAACCACGAAAAGTTCTTGTATTTTAAGATAAAATCTTACGCTATTAAAGAAAAAACTCCCAGCTCGCTGAAATATGTTAATTTGCTGAAAACCAACAAAACCACGAAAAGTTCTTGTATTTGAAGATAAAATCTTTTTGCTTTGAAGAAGAAAGATCTAGCTGACTGAAATAAGTTCATTAGATGAAAACCAACAAAAATTGACAAGAACCACGAAAAGTTCTTGTATTTTAACATAAAATCTTACTCTATGAAGGAAAAAACTTCCAGCTCGCTGAAATATGTTCATTTGCTGAAATCCATCAAAACCACGAAAAGTTCTTGTATTTGAAGATAAAATCTTTTTGCTTTGAAGAAGAAAGATCTAGCTGACTGAAATAAGTTCATTAGATGAAAACCATCAAAACCACGAAAAGTTCTTGTATTTGAAGATAAAATCTTTTTGCTTTGAAGAAGAAAGATCTCGCTGACTGAAATAAGTTCATTAGATGAAAACCAACAAAAATTGACAAGAACCACGAAAAGTTCTTGTATTTTAAGATAAAATCTTAGGCTATTAAAGAAAAAACTCCCAGCTCGCTGAAATATGTTAATTTGCTGAAAACCAACAAAACCACGAAAAGTTCTTGTATTTGAAGATAAAATCTTTTTTCTTTGAAGAAGAAAGATCCAGCTGACTGAAATAAGTTCATTAGATGAAAACCAACAAAAATTGACAAGAACCACGAAAAGTTCTTGTATTTTAAGATAAAATCTTAGGCTATTAAAGAAAAAACTTCCAGCTCGCTGAAATCTGTTCATTTGCTGAAAACCATCAAAACCACGAAAAGTTCTTGTATTTGAAGATAAAATCTTTTTGCTTTGAAGAAGAAAGATCCAGGTGACTGAAATAAGTTCATTAGATGAAAACCAACAAAAATTGACAAGAACCACGAAAAGTTCTTGTATTTTAAGATAAAATCTTACTCTATGAAGGAAAAAACTTCCAGCTCGCTGAAATATGTTCATTTGCTGAAAACCATCAAAACCACGAAAAGTTCTTGTATTTGAAGATAAAATCTTTTTGCTTTGAAGAAGAAAGATCTAGCTGACTGAAATAAGTTCATTAGATGAAAACCAACAAAAATTGACAAGAACCACGAAAAGTTCTTGTATTTTAAGATAAAATCTTAGGCTATTAAAGAAAAAACTTCCAGCTCGCTGAAATATGTTCATTTGCTGAAAACCATCAAAACCACGAAAAGTTCTTGTATTTGAAGATAAAATCTTTTTGCTTTGAAGAAGAAAGATCTAGCTGACTGAAATAAGTTCATTAGATGAAAACCATCAAAACCACGAAAAGTTCTTGTATTTGAAGATAAAATCTTTTTGCTTTGAAGAAGAAAGATCTCGCTGACTGAAATAAGTTCATTAGATGAAAACCAACAAAAATTGACAAGAACCACGAAAAGTTCTTGTATTTTAAGTTAAAATCTTCCGCTATTAAAGAAAAAACTCCCAGCTCGCTGAAATAGGTTAATTTGCTGAAAACCAACAAAACCACGAAAAATTCTTGTATTTGAAGATAAAATCTTTTTTCTTTGAAGAAGAAAGATCCAGCTGACTGAAATAAGTTCATTAGATGAAAACCAACAAAAATTGACAAGAACCACGAAAAGTTCTTGTATTTTAAGATAAAATCTTACGCTATTAAAGAAAAAACTCCCAGCTCGCTGAAATATGTTAATTTGCTGAAAACCAACAAAACCACGAAAAGTTCTTGTATTTGAAGATAAAATCTTTTTTCTTTGAAGAAGAAAGATCCAGCTGACTGAAATAAGTTCATTAGATGAAAACCAACAAAAATTGACAAGAACCACGAAAAGTTCTTGTATTTTAAGATAAAATCTTACTCTATGAAGGAAAAAACTTCCAGCTCGCTGAAATATGTTCATTTGCTGAAAACCATCAAAACCACGAAAAGTTCTTGTATTTGAAGATAAAATCTTTTTGCTTTGAAGAAGAAAGATCTAGCTGACTGAAATAAGTTCATTAGATGAAAACCAACAAAAATTGACAAGAACCACGAAAAGTTCTTGTATTTTAAGATAAAATCTTAGGCTATTAAAGAAAAAACTTCCAGCTCGCTGAAATATGTTCATTTGCTGAAAACCATCAAAACCACGAAAAGTTCTTGTATTTGAAGATAAAATCTTTTTTCTTTGAAGAAGAAAGATCCAGCTGACTGAAATAAGTTCATGAGATGAAAACCAACAAAAATTGACAAGAACCATGAAAAGTTCTTGTATTTTAAGATAAAATCTTACTCTATTCAGGAAAAAACTTCCAGCTCGCTGAAATATATTCATTTGCTGAAAACCATCAAAACCACGAAAAGTTCTTGTATTTGAAGATAAAATCTTTTTGCTTTGAAGAAGAAAGATCTAGCTGACTGAAATAAGTTCATTCGATGAAAAGCAACAAAAATTGACAAGAACCACGAAAAGTTCTTGTATTTGAAGATAAAATCTTTTTGCTTTGAAGAAGAAAGATCTAGCTGACTGAAATAAGTTCATTAGATGAAAACCATCAAAACCACGAAATGTTCTTGTATTTGAAGATAAAATCTTTTTGCTTTGAAGAAGAAAGATCTCGCTGACTGAAATAAGTTCATTAGATGAAAACCAACAAAAATTGACAAGAACCACGAAAAGTTCTTGTATTTTAAGATAAAATCTTCCGCTATTAAAGAAAAAACTCCCAGCTCGCTGAAATAGGTTAATTTGCTGAAAACCAACAAAACCACGAAAAGTTCTTGTATTTGAAGATAAAATCTTTTTTCTTTGAAGAAGAAAGATCCAGCTGACTGAAATAAGTTCATTAGATGAAAACCAACAAAAATTGACAAGAACCACGAAAAGTTCTTGTATTTTAAGATAAAATCTTACTCTATTAAGGAAAAAACTTCCAGCTCGCTGAAATATATTCATTTGCTGAAAACCATCAAAACCACGAAAAGTTCTTGTATTTGAAGATAAAATCTTTTTGCTTTGAAGAAGAAAGATCTCGCTGACTGAAATAAGTTCATTAGATGAAAACCAACAAAAATTGACAAGAACCATGAAAAGTTCCTGTATTTTAAGATAAAATCTTACTCTATTCAGGAAAAAACTTCCAGCTCGCTGAAATATGTTCATTTGCTGAAAACCATCAAAACCACGAAAAGTTCTTGTATTTGAAGATAAAATCTTTTTTCTTTGAAGAAGAAAGATCCAGCTGACTGAAATAAGTTCATTAGATGAAAACCAACAAAAATTGACAAGAACAAGAAAAGTTCTTGTATTTTAAGATAAAATCTTACTCTATTAAGGAAAAAACTTCCAGCTCGCTGAAATATGTTCATTTGCTGAAAACCATCAAAACCACGAAAAGTTCTTGTATTTTAAGATAAAATCTTAGGCTACTGAAGAAAAAACTTCCAGCTCGCTGAAATCTGTTCATTTGCTGAAAACCATCAAAACCACGAAAAGTTCTTTTCTTTGAAGATAAAATCTTTTTGCTTTGAAGAAGAAAGATCTAGCTGACTGAAATAAGTTCATTAGATGAAAACCAACAAAAATTGACAAGAACCACGAAAAGTTCTTCTATTTTAAGATAAAATCTTACTCCATGAAGGAAAAAACTTCCAGCTCGCTGAAATATGTTCATTTGCTGAAAACCATCAAAACCACGAAAAGTTCTTGTATTTGAAGATAAAATCTTTTTTCTTTGAAGAAGAAAGATCTAGCTGACTGAAATAAGTTCATTAGATGAAAACCAACAAAAATTGACAAGAACCACGAAAAGTTCTTGTATTTTAAGATAAAATCTTACTCTATTAAGGAAAAAACTTCCAGCTCGCTGAAATATGTTCATTTGCTGAAAACCATCAAAACCACGAAAAGTTCTTGAATTTGAAGATAAAATCTTTTTGATTTGAAGAAGAAAGATCTAGCTGACTGAAATAAGTTCATTCGATGAAAACCAACAAAAATTGACAAGAACCACGAAAAGTTCTTGTATTTTAAGATAAAATCTTACTCTGTTAAAGAAAAAACTCCCAGCTCGCTGAAATATGTTCATTTGCTGAAAAACAACAAAACCGCGAAAAGTTCTTGTATTTGAAGATAAAATCTTTTTGCTTTGAAGAAGAAAGATCTAGCTGACTGAAATAAGTTCATTGGATGAAAACCAACAAAAATTGACAAGAACCACGAAAAGTTCTTGTATTTTAAGATAAAATCTTACGCTATTAAAGAAAAAACTCCGAGCTCGCTGAAATATATTCATTTGCTGAAAACCAACAAAACCACGAAAAGTTCTTGTATTTGAAGATAAAATCTTTTTGCTTTGAAGAAGAAAGATTTAGCTGACTGAAATAAGTTCATTAGATGAAAACCAACAAAAATTGACAAGAACCATGAAAAGTTCTTGTATTTTAAGATAAAATCTTACTCTATTCAGGAAAAAACTTCCAGCTCGCTGAAATATGTTCATTTGCTGAAAACCATCAAAACCACGAAAAGTTCTTGTATTTGAAGATAAAATCTTTTTGCTTTGAAGAAGAAAGATCTAGCTGACTGAAATAAGTTCATTAGATGAAAACCAACAAAAATTGACAAGAACCACGAAAAGTTCTTGTATTTTAAGATAAAATCTTACGCTGTTAAAGAAAAAACTCCCAGCTCGCTGAAATATGTTCATTTGCTGAAAACCAACAAAACCACGAAAAGTTCTTGTATTTGAAGATAAAATCTTTTTTCTTTGAAGAAGAAAGATCTAGCTGACTGAAATAAGTTCATTCGATGAAAACCAACAAAAATTGACAAGAACCACGAAAAGTTCTTGTATTTTAAGATAAAATCTTACTCTATTAAGGAAAAAACTTCCAGCTCGCTGAAATATGTTCATTTGCTGAAAACCATCAAAACCACGAAAAGTTCTTGTATTTGAAGATAAAATCTTTTTGCTTTGAAGAAGAAAGATCGAGCTGACTGAAATAAGTTCATTAGATGAAAACCAACAAAAATTGACAAGAACCATGAAAAGTTCCTGTATTTTAAGATAAAATCTTACTCTATTCAGGAAAAAACTTCCAGCTCGCTGAAATATGTTCATTTGCTGAAAACCATCAAAACCACGAAAAGTTCTTGTATTTGAAGATAAAATCTTTTTGCTTTGAAGAAGAAAGATCTAGCTGACTGAAATAAGTTCATTAGATGAAAACCATCAAAACCACGAAAAGTTCTTGTATTTGAAGATAAAATCTTTTTGCTTTGAAGAAGAAAGATCTCGCTGACTGAAATAAGTTCATTAGATGAAAACCAACAAAAATTGACAAGAACCACGAAAAGTTCTTGTATTTTAAGATAAAATCTTCCGCTATTAAAGAAAAAACTCCCAGCTCGCTGAAATAGGTTAATTTGCTGAAAACCAACAAAACCACGAAAAGTTCTTGTATTTGAAGATAAAATCTTTTTTCTTTGAAGAAGAAAGATCCAGCTGACTGAAATAAGTTCATTAGATGAAAACCAACAAAAATTGACAAGAACCACGAAAAGTTCTTGTATTTTAAGATAAAATCTTACTCTATTAAGGAAAAAACTTCCAGCTCGCTGAAATCTGTTCATTTGCTGAAAACCATCAAAACCACGAAAAGTTCTTGTATTTGAAGATAAAATCTTTTTGCTTTGACGAAGAAAGATCTAGCTGACTGAAATAAGTTCATTAGATGAAAACCAACAAAAATTGACAAGAACCACGAAAAGTTCTTGTATTTTAAGATAAAATCTTACGCTATTAAAGAAAAAACTCCCAGCTCGCTGAAATATGTTCATTTGCTGAAAACCAACAAAACCACGAAAAGTTCTTGTATTTGAAGATAAAATCTTTTTGCTTTGAAGAAGAAAGATCTAGCTGACTGAAATAAGTTCATTAGATGAAAACCAACAAAAATTGACAAGAACCACGAAAAGTTCTTGTATTGTAAGATAAAATCTTACTCTATTAAGGAAAAAACTTCCAGCTCGCTGAAATATGTTCATTTGCTGAAAACCATCAAAACCACGAAAAGTTCTTGTATTTGAAGATAAAATCTTTTTGCTTTGAAGAAGAAAGATCTAGCTGACTGAAATAAGTTCATTAGATGAAAACCAACAAAAATTGACAAGAACCATGAAAAGTTCTTGTATTTTAACATAAAATCTTACTCTATTAAGTAAAAAACTTCCAGCTCGCTGAAATATGTTCATTTGCTGAAAACCATCAAAACCACGAAAAGTTCTTGTATTTGAAGATAAAATCTTTTTGCTTTGAAGAAGAAAGATCTAGCTGACTGAAATAAGTTCATTAGATGAAAACCATCAAAACCACGAAAAGTTCTTGTATTTGAAGATAAAATCTTTTTGCTTTGAAGAAGAAAGATCTCGCTGACTGAAATAAGTTCATTAGATGAAAACCAACAAAAATTGACAAGAACCACGAAAAGTTCTTGTATTTTAAGATAAAATCTTCCGCTATTAAAGAAAAAACTCCCAGCTCGCTGAAATAGGTTAATTTGCTGAAAACCAACAAAACCACGAAAAGTTCTTGCATTTCAAGATAAAATCTTTTTTCTTTGAAGAAGAAAGATCCAGCTGACTGAAATAAGTTCATTAGATGAAAACCAACAAAAATTGACAAGAACCACGAAAAGTTCTTGTCTTTTAAGATAAAATCTTACTCTATTAAGGAAAAAACTTCCAGCTCGCTGAAATCTGTTCATTTGCTGAAAACCAACAAAACCACGAAAAGTTCTTGTATTTGAAGATAAAATCTTTTTGCTTTGACGAAGAAAGTTCCAGCTGACTGAAATAAGTTCATTAGATGAAAACCAACAAAAATTGACAAGAACCACAAAAAGTTCTTGTATTTTAAGATAAAATCTTACGCTATTAAAGAAAAAACTCCCAGCTCGCTGAAATATGTTAATTTGCTGAAAACCAACAAAACCACGAAAAGTTCTTGTATTTGAAGATAAAATCTTTTTGCTTTGAAGAAGAAAGATCCAGCTGACTGAAATAAGTTCATTAGATGAAAACCAACAAAAATTGACAAGAACCACGAAAAGTTCTTGTATTTTAAGATAAAATCTTAGGCTATTAAAGAAAAAACTTCCAGCTCGCTGAAATCTGTTCATTTGCTGAAAACCATCAAAACCACGAAAAGTTCTTGAATTTGAAGATAAAATCTTTTTGCTTTGAAGAAGAAAGATCTAGCTGACTGAAATAAGTTCATTAGATGAAAACCAACAAAAATTGACAAGAACCACGAAAAGTTCTTGTATTTTAAGATAAAATCTTAGGCTATTAAAGAAAAACCTTCCAGCTCGCTGAAATCTGTTCATTTGCTGAAAACCATCAAAACCACGAAAAGTTCTTGAATTTGAAGATAAAATCTTTTTGCTTTGAAGAAGAAAGATCTAGCTGACTGAAATAAGTTCATTAGATGAAAACCAACAAAAATTGACAAGAACCACGAAAAGTTCTTGTATTTTAAGATAAAATCTTACTCTATTAAGGAAAAAACTTCCAGCTCTCTGAAATATGTTCATTTGCTGAAAACCATCAAAACCACGAAAAGTTCTTGTATTTGAAGATAAAATCTTTTTGCTTTGAAGAAGAAAGATCTAGCTGACTGAAATAAGTTCATTAGATGAAAACCAACAAAAATTGACAAGAACCACGAAAAGTTCTTGTATTTTAAGATAAAATCTTACTCTATTAAGGAAAAAACTTCCAGCTCGCTGAAATATGTTCATTTGCTGAAAACCATCAAAACCACGAAAAGTTCTTGTATTTGAAGATAAAATCTTTTTGCTTTGAAGAAGAAAGATCTAGCTGACTGAAATAAGTTCATTAGATGAAAACCAACAAAAATTGACAAGAACCACGAAAAGTTCTTGTATTTTAAGATAAAATCTTACTCTATTCAGGAAAAAACTTCCAGCTCGCTGAAATATGTTCATTTGCTGAAAACCATCAAAACCACGAAAAGTTCTTGTATTTGAAGATAAAATCTTTTTGCTTTGAAGAAGAAAGATCTAGCTGACTGAAATAAGTTCATTCGATGAAAACCAACAAAAATTGACAAGAACCACGAAAAGTTCTTGTATTTTAAGATAAAATCTTACTCTATTAAGGAAAAAACTTCCAGCTCGCTGAAATATGTTCATTTGCTGAAAACCATCAAAACCACGAAAAGTTCTTGTATTTGAAGATAAAATCTTTTTGCTTTGAAGAAGAAAGATCGAGCTGACTGAAATAAGTTCATCAGATGAAAACCAACAAAAATTGACAAGAACCACGAAAAGTTCTTGTATTTTAAGATAAAATCTTACTCTATTAAGGAAAAAACTTCCAGCTCGCTGAAATATGTTCATTTGCTGAAAACCAACAAAACCACGAAAAGTTCTTGTATTTGAAGATAAAATCTTTTTGCTTTGACGAAGAAAGTTCCAGCTGACTGAAATAAGTTCATTAGATGAAAACCAACAAAAATTGACAAGAACCACAAAAAGTTCTTGTATTTTAAGATAAAATCTTACGCTATTAAAGAAAAAACTCCCAGCTCGCTGAAATATGTTAATTTGCTGAAAACCAACAAAACCACGAAAAGTTCTTGTATTTGAAGATAAAATCTTTTTGCTTTGAAGAAGAAAGATCCAGCTGACTGAAATAAGTTCATTAGATGAAAACCAACAAAAATTGACAAGAACCACGAAAAGTTCTTGTATTTTAAGATAAAATCTTAGGCTATTAAAGAAAAAACTTCCAGCTCGCTGAAATCTGTTCATTTGCTGAAAACCATCAAAACCACGAAAAGTTCTTGAATTTGAAGATAAAATCTTTTTGCTTTGAAGAAGAAAGATCTAGCTGACTGAAATAAGTTCATTAGATGAAAACCAACAAAAATTGACAAGAACCACGAAAAGTTCTTGTATTTTAAGATAAAATCTTAGGCTATTAAAGAAAAACCTTCCAGCTCGCTGAAATCTGTTCATTTGCTGAAAACCATCAAAACCACGAAAAGTTCTTGAATTTGAAGATAAAATCTTTTTGCTTTGAAGAAGAAAGATCTAGCTGACTGAAATAAGTTCATTAGATGAAAACCAACAAAAATTGACAAGAACCACGAAAAGTTCTTGTATTTTAAGATAAAATCTTACTCTATTAAGGAAAAAACTTCCAGCTCTCTGAAATATGTTCATTTGCTGAAAACCATCAAAACCACGAAAAGTTCTTGTATTTGAAGATAAAATCTTTTTGCTTTGAAGAAGAAAGATCTAGCTGACTGAAATAAGTTCATTAGATGAAAACCAACAAAAATTGACAAGAACCACGAAAAGTTCTTGTATTTTAAGATAAAATCTTACTCTATTAAGGAAAAAACTTCCAGCTCGCTGAAATATGTTCATTTGCTGAAAACCATCAAAACCACGAAAAGTTCTTGTATTTGAAGATAAAATCTTTTTGCTTTGAAGAAGAAAGATCTAGCTGACTGAAATAAGTTCATTAGATGAAAACCAACAAAAATTGACAAGAACCACGAAAAGTTCTTGTATTTTAAGATAAAATCTTACTCTATTCAGGAAAAAACTTCCAGCTCGCTGAAATATGTTCATTTGCTGAAAACCATCAAAACCACGAAAAGTTCTTGTATTTGAATATAAAATCTTTTTGCTTTGAAGAAGAAAGATCTAGCTGACTGAAATAAGTTCATTCGATGAAAACCAACAAAAATTGACAAGAACCACGAAAAGTTCTTGTATTTTAAGATAAAATCTTACTCTATTAAGGAAAAAACTTCCAGCTCGCTGAAATATGTTCATTTGCTGAAAACCATCAAAACCACGAAAAGTTCTTGTATTTGAAGATAAAATCTTTTTGCTTTGAAGAAGAAAGATCGAGCTGACTGAAATAAGTTCATCAGATGAAAACCAACAAAAATTGACAAGAACCACGAAAAGTTCTTGTATTTTAAGATAAAATCTTACTCTATTAAGGAAAAAACTTCCAGCTCGCTGAAATATGTTCATTTGCTGAAAACCATCAAAACCACGAAAAGTTCTTGTATTTGAAGATAAAATCTTTTTGCTTTGAAGAAGAAAGATCGAGCTGACTGAAATAAGTTCATTAGATGAAAACCAACAAAAATTGACAAGAACCATGAAAAGTTCCTGTATTTTAAGATAAAATCTTACTCTATTCAGGAAAAAACTTCCAGCTCGCTGAAATATGTTCATTTGCTGAAAACCATCAAAACCACGAAAAGTTCTTGTATTTGAAGATAAAATCTTTTTGCTTTGAAGAAGAAAGATCCAGCTGACTGAAATAAGTTCATTAGATGAAAACCATCAAAACCACGAAAAGTTCTTGTATTTGAAGATAAAATCTTTTTGCTTTGAAGAAGAAAGATCTCGCTGACTGAAATAAGTTCATTAGATGAAAACCAACAAAAATTGACAAGAACCACGAAAAGTTCTTGTATTTTAAGATAAAATCTTCCGCTATTAAAGAAAAAACTCCCAGCTCGCTGAAATAGGTTAATTTGCTGAAAACCAACAAAACCACGAAAAGTTCTTGTATTTGAAGATAAAATCTTTTTTCTTTGAAGAAGAAAGATCCAGCTGACTGAAATAAGTTCATTAGATGAAAACCAACAAAAATTGACAAGAACCACGAAAAGTTCTTGTATTTTAAGATAAAATCTTACTCTATTAAGGAAAAAACTTCCAGCTCGCTGAAATCTGTTCATTTGCTGAAAACCATCAAAACCACGAAAAGTTCTTGTATTTGAAGATAAAATCTTTTTGCTTTGACGAAGAAAGATCTAGCTGACTGAAATAAGTTCATTAGATGAAAACCAACAAAAATTGACAAGAACCACGAAAAGTTCTTGTATTTTAAGATAAAATCTTACGCTATTAAAGAAAAAACTCCCAGCTCGCTGAAATATGTTCATTTGCTGAAAACCAACAAAACCACGAAAAGTTCTTGTATTTGAAGATAAAATCTTTTTTCTTTGAAGAAGAAAGATCTAGCTGACTGAAATAAGTTCATTCGATGAAAACCAACAAAAATTGGCAAGAACCACGAAAGGTTCTTGTATTGTAAGATAAAATCTTACTCTATTAAGGAAAAAACTTCCAGCTCGCTGAAATATGTTCATTTGCTGAAAACCATCAAAACCACGAAAAGTTCTTGTATTTGAAGATAAAATCTTTTTGCTTTGACGAAGAAAGATCTAGCTGACTGAAATAAGTTCATTAGATGAAAACCAACAAAAATTGACAAGAACCACGAAAAGTTCTTGTATTTTAAGATAAAATCTTAGGCTATTAAAGAAAAAACTTCCAGCTCGCTGAAATCTGTTCATTTGCTGAAAACCATCAAAACCACGAAAAGTTCTTGAATTTGAAGATAAAATCTTTTTGCTTTGAAGAAGAAAGATCTAGCTGACTGAAATAAGTTCATTAGATGAAAACCAACAAAAATTGACAAGAACCACGAAAAGTTCTTGTCTTTTAAGATAAAATCTTACTCTATTAAGGAAAAAACTTCCAGCTCGCTGAAATCTGTTCATTTGCTGAAAACCAACAAAACCACGAAAAGTTCTTGTATTTGAAGATAAAATCTTTTTGCTTTGACGAAGAAAGTTCCAGCTGACTGAAATAAGTTCATTAGATGAAAACCAACAAAAATTGACAAGAACCACAAAAAGTTCTTGTATTTTAAGATAAAATCTTACGCTATTAAAGAAAAAACTTCCAGCTCGCTGAAATATGTTCATTTGCTGAAAACCATCAAAACCACGAAAAGTTCTTGTATTTGAAGATAAAATCTTTTTGCTTTGAAGAAGAAAGATCTAGCTGACTGAAATAAGTTCATTAGATGAAAACCAACAAAAATTGACAAGAACCATGAAAAGTTCTTGTATTTTAACATAAAATCTTACTCTATTAAGTAAAAAACTTCCAGCTCGCTGAAATATGTTCATTTGCTGAAAACCATCAAAACCACGAAAAGTTCTTGTATTTGAAGATAAAATCTTTTTGCTTTGAAGAAGAAAGATCTAGCTGACTGAAATAAGTTCATTAGATGAAAACCATCAAAACCACGAAAAGTTCTTGTATTTGAAGATAAAATCTTTTTGCTTTGAAGAAGAAAGATCTCGCTGACTGAAATAAGTTCATTAGATGAAAACCAACAAAAATTGACAAGAACCACGAAAAGTTCTTGTATTTTAAGATAAAATCTTCCGCTATTAAAGAAAAAACTCCCAGCTCGCTGAAATAGGTTAATTTGCTGAAAACCAACAAAACCACGAAAAGTTCTTGCATTTGAAGATAAAATCTTTTTTCTTTGAAGAAGAAAGATCCAGCTGACTGAAATAAGTTCATTAGATGAAAACCAACAAAAATTGACAAGAACCACGAAAAGTTCTTGTCTTTTAAGATAAAATCTTACTCTATTAAGGAAAAAACTTCCAGCTCGCTGAAATCTGTTCATTTGCTGAAAACCAACAAAACCACGAAAAGTTCTTGTATTTGAAGATAAAATCTTTTTGCTTTGACGAAGAAAGTTCCAGCTGACTGAAATAAGTTCATTAGATGAAAACCAACAAAAATTGACAAGAACCACAAAAAGTTCTTGTATTTTAAGATAAAATCTTACGCTATTAAAGAAAAAACTCCCAGCTCGCTGAAATATGTTAATTTGCTGAAAACCAACAAAACCACGAAAAGTTCTTGTATTTGAAGATAAAATCTTTTTGCTTTGAAGAAGAAAGATCCAGCTGACTGAAATAAGTTCATTAGATGAAAACCAACAAAAATTGACAAGAACCACGAAAAGTTCTTGTATTTTAAGATAAAATCTTAGGCTATTAAAGAAAAAACTTCCAGCTCGCTGAAATCTGTTCATTTGCTGAAAACCATCAAAACCACGAAAAGTTCTTGAATTTGAAGATAAAATCTTTTTGCTTTGAAGAAGAAAGATCTAGCTGACTGAAATAAGTTCATTAGATGAAAACCAACAAAAATTGACAAGAACCACGAAAAGTTCTTGTATTTTAAGATAAAATCTTAGGCTATTAAAGAAAAACCTTCCAGCTCGCTGAAATCTGTTCATTTGCTGAAAACCATCAAAACCACGAAAAGTTCTTGAATTTGAAGATAAAATCTTTTTGCTTTGAAGAAGAAAGATCTAGCTGACTGAAATAAGTTCATTAGATGAAAACCAACAAAAATTGACAAGAACCACGAAAAGTTCTTGTATTTTAAGATAAAATCTTACTCTATTAAGGAAAAAACTTCCAGCTCTCTGAAATATGTTCATTTGCTGAAAACCATCAAAACCACGAAAAGTTCTTGTATTTGAAGATAAAATCTTTTTGCTTTGAAGAAGAAAGATCTAGCTGACTGAAATAAGTTCATTAGATGAAAACCAACAAAAATTGACAAGAACCACGAAAAGTTCTTGTATTTTAAGATAAAATCTTACTCTATTAAGGAAAAAACTTCCAGCTCGCTGAAATATGTTCATTTGCTGAAAACCATCAAAACCACGAAAAGTTCTTGTATTTGAAGATAAAATCTTTTTGCTTTGAAGAAGAAAGATCTAGCTGACTGAAATAAGTTCATTAGATGAAAACCAACAAAAATTGACAAGAACCACGAAAAGTTCTTGTATTTTAAGATAAAATCTTACTCTATTCAGGAAAAAACTTCCAGCTCGCTGAAATATGTTCATTTGCTGAAAACCATCAAAACCACGAAAAGTTCTTGTATTTGAAGATAAAATCTTTTTGCTTTGAAGAAGAAAGATCTAGCTGACTGAAATAAGTTCATTCGATGAAAACCAACAAAAATTGACAAGAACCACGAAAAGTTCTTGTATTTTAAGATAAAATCTTACTCTATTAAGGAAAAAACTTCCAGCTCGCTGAAATATGTTCATTTGCTGAAAACCATCAAAACCACGAAAAGTTCTTGTATTTGAAGATAAAATCTTTTTGCTTTGAAGAAGAAAGATCGAGCTGACTGAAATAAGTTCATCAGATGAAAACCAACAAAAATTGACAAGAACCACGAAAAGTTCTTGTATTTTAAGATAAAATCTTACTCTATTAAGGAAAAAACTTCCAGCTCGCTGAAATATGTTCATTTGCTGAAAACCAACAAAACCACGAAAAGTTCTTGTATTTGAAGATAAAATCTTTTTGCTTTGACGAAGAAAGTTCCAGCTGACTGAAATAAGTTCATTAGATGAAAACCAACAAAAATTGACAAGAACCACAAAAAGTTCTTGTATTTTAAGATAAAATCTTACGCTATTAAAGAAAAAACTCCCAGCTCGCTGAAATATGTTAATTTGCTGAAAACCAACAAAACCACGAAAAGTTCTTGTATTTGAAGATAAAATCTTTTTGCTTTGAAGAAGAAAGATCCAGCTGACTGAAATAAGTTCATTAGATGAAAACCAACAAAAATTGACAAGAACCACGAAAAGTTCTTGTATTTTAAGATAAAATCTTAGGCTATTAAAGAAAAAACTTCCAGCTCGCTGAAATCTGTTCATTTGCTGAAAACCATCAAAACCACGAAAAGTTCTTGAATTTGAAGATAAAATCTTTTTGCTTTGAAGAAGAAAGATCTAGCTGACTGAAATAAGTTCATTAGATGAAAACCAACAAAAATTGACAAGAACCACGAAAAGTTCTTGTATTTTAAGATAAAATCTTAGGCTATTAAAGAAAAACCTTCCAGCTCGCTGAAATCTGTTCATTTGCTGAAAACCATCAAAACCACGAAAAGTTCTTGAATTTGAAGATAAAATCTTTTTGCTTTGAAGAAGAAAGATCTAGCTGACTGAAATAAGTTCATTAGATGAAAACCAACAAAAATTGACAAGAACCACGAAAAGTTCTTGTATTTTAAGATAAAATCTTACTCTATTAAGGAAAAAACTTCCAGCTCTCTGAAATATGTTCATTTGCTGAAAACCATCAAAACCACGAAAAGTTCTTGTATTTGAAGATAAAATCTTTTTGCTTTGAAGAAGAAAGATCTAGCTGACTGAAATAAGTTCATTAGATGAAAACCAACAAAAATTGACAAGAACCACGAAAAGTTCTTGTATTTTAAGATAAAATCTTACTCTATTAAGGAAAAAACTTCCAGCTCGCTGAAATATGTTCATTTGCTGAAAACCATCAAAACCACGAAAAGTTCTTGTATTTGAAGATAAAATCTTTTTGCTTTGAAGAAGAAAGATCTAGCTGACTGAAATAAGTTCATTAGATGAAAACCAACAAAAATTGACAAGAACCACGAAAAGTTCTTGTATTTTAAGATAAAATCTTACTCTATTCAGGAAAAAACTTCCAGCTCGCTGAAATATGTTCATTTGCTGAAAACCATCAAAACCACGAAAAGTTCTTGTATTTGAAGATAAAATCTTTTTGCTTTGAAGAAGAAAGATCTAGCTGACTGAAATAAGTTCATTCGATGAAAACCAACAAAAATTGACAAGAACCACGAAAAGTTCTTGTATTTTAAGATAAAATCTTACTCTATTAAGGAAAAAACTTCCAGCTCGCTGAAATATGTTCATTTGCTGAAAACCATCAAAACCACGAAAAGTTCTTGTATTTGAAGATAAAATCTTTTTGCTTTGAAGAAGAAAGATCGAGCTGACTGAAATAAGTTCATCAGATGAAAACCAACAAAAATTGACAAGAACCACGAAAAGTTCTTGTATTTTAAGATAAAATCTTACTCTATTAAGGAAAAAACTTCCAGCTCGCTGAAATATGTTCATTTGCTGAAAACCATCAAAACCACGAAAAGTTCTTGTATTTGAAGATAAAATCTTTTTGCTTTGAAGAAGAAAGATCGAGCTGACTGAAATAAGTTCATTAGATGAAAACCAACAAAAATTGACAAGAACCATGAAAAGTTCCTGTATTTTAAGATAAAATCTTACTCTATTCAGGAAAAAACTTCCAGCTCGCTGAAATATGTTCATTTGCTGAAAACCATCAAAACCACGAAAAGTTCTTGTATTTGAAGATAAAATCTTTTTGCTTTGAAGAAGAAAGATCTAGCTGACTGAAATAAGTTCATTAGATGAAAACCATCAAAACCACGAAAAGTTCTTGTATTTGAAGATAAAATCTTTTTGCTTTGAAGAAGAAAGATCTCGCTGACTGAAATAAGTTCATTAGATGAAAACCAACAAAAATTGACAAGAACCACGAAAAGTTCTTGTATTTTAAGATAAAATCTTCCGCTATTAAAGAAAAAACTCCCAGCTCGCTGAAATAGGTTAATTTGCTGAAAACCAACAAAACCACGAAAAGTTCTTGTATTTGAAGATAAAATCTTTTTTCTTTGAAGAAGAAAGATCCAGCTGACTGAAATAAGTTCATTAGATGAAAACCAACAAAAATTGACAAGAACCACGAAAAGTTCTTGTATTTTAAGATAAAATCTTACTCTATTAAGGAAAAAACTTCCAGCTCGCTGAAATCTGTTCATTTGCTGAAAACCATCAAAACCACGAAAAGTTCTTGTATTTGAAGATAAAATCTTTTTGCTTTGACGAAGAAAGATCTAGCTGACTGAAATAAGTTCATTAGATGAAAACCAACAAAAATTGACAAGAACCACGAAAAGTTCTTGTATTTTAAGATAAAATCTTACGCTATTAAAGAAAAAACTCCCAGCTCGCTGAAATATGTTCATTTGCTGAAAACCAACAAAACCACGAAAAGTTCTTGTATTTGAAGATAAAATCTTTTTTCTTTGAAGAAGAAAGATCTAGCTGACTGAAATAAGTTCATTCGATGAAAACCAACAAAAATTGGCAAGAACCACGAAAGGTTCTTGTATTGTAAGATAAAATCTTACTCTATTAAGGAAAAAACTTCCAGCTCGCTGAAATATGTTCATTTGCTGAAAACCATCAAAACCACGAAAAGTTCTTGTATTTGAAGATAAAATCTTTTTGCTTTGACGAAGAAAGATCTAGCTGACTGAAATAAGTTCATTAGATGAAAACCAACAAAAATTGACAAGAACCACGAAAAGTTCTTGTATTTTAAGATAAAATCTTAGGCTATTAAAGAAAAAACTTCCAGCTCGCTGAAATCTGTTCATTTGCTGAAAACCATCAAAACCACGAAAAGTTCTTGAATTTGAAGATAAAATCTTTTTGCTTTGAAGAAGAAAGATCTAGCTGACTGAAATAAGTTCATTAGATGAAAACCAACAAAAATTGACAAGAACCACGAAAAGTTCTTGTCTTTTAAGATAAAATCTTACTCTATTAAGGAAAAAACTTCCAGCTCGCTGAAATCTGTTCATTTGCTGAAAACCAACAAAACCACGAAAAGTTCTTGTATTTGAAGATAAAATCTTTTTGCTTTGACGAAGAAAGTTCCAGCTGACTGAAATAAGTTCATTAGATGAAAACCAACAAAAATTGACAAGAACCACAAAAAGTTCTTGTATTTTAAGATAAAATCTTACGCTATTAAAGAAAAAACTCCCAGCTCGCTGAAATATGTTAATTTGCTGAAAACCAACAAAACCACGAAAAGTTCTTGTATTTGAAGATAAAATCTTTTTGCTTTGAAGAAGAAAGATCCAGCTGACTGAAATAAGTTCATTAGATGAAAACCAACAAAAATTGACAAGATCCACGAAAAGTTCTTGTATTTTAAGATAAAATCTTAGGCTATTAAAGAAAAAACTTCCAGCTCGCTGAAATCTGTTCATTTGCTGAAAACCATCAAAACCACGAAAAGTTCTTGAATTTGAAGATAAAATCTTTTTGCTTTGAAGAAGAAAGATCTAGCTGACTGAAATAAGTTAATTAGATGAAAACCAACAAAAATTGACAAGAACCACGAAAAGTTCTTGTATTTTAAGATAAAATCTTACTCTATTAAGGAAAAAACTTCCAGCTCGCTGAAATATGTTCATTTGCTGAAAACCATCAAAACCACGAAAAGTTCTTGTATTTGAAGATAAAATCTTTTTGCTTTGAAGAAGAAAGATCTAGCTGACTGAAATAAGTTCATTAGATGAAAACCAACAAAAATTGACAAGAACCACGAAAAGTTCTTGTATTTTAAGATAAAATCTTACTCTATTCAGGAAAAAACTTCCAGCTCGCTGAAATATGTTCATTTGCTGAAAACCATCAAAACCACGAAAAGTTCTTGTATTTGAAGATAAAATCTTTTTGCTTTGAAGAAGAAAGATCTAGCTGACTGAAATAAGTTCATTCGATGAAAACCAACAAAAATTGACAAGAACCACGAAAAGTTCTTGTATTTTAAGATAAAATCTTACTCTATTAAGGAAAAAACTTCCAGCTCGCTGAAATATGTTCATTTGCTGAAAACCATCAAAACCACGAAAAGTTCTTGTATTTGAAGATAAAATCTTTTTGCTTTGAAGAAGAAAGATCGAGCTGACTGAAATAAGTTCATCAGATGAAAACCAACAAAAATTGACAAGAACCACGAAAAGTTCTTGTATTTTAAGATAAAATCTTAGGCTATTGAAGAAAAAACTTCCAGCTCGCTGAAATCTGTTCATTTGCTGAAAACCATCAAAACCACGAAAAGTTCTTGTATTTGAAGATAAAATCTTTTTGCTTTGAAGAAGAAAGATCCAGCTGACTGAAATAAGTTCATTGGATGAAAACCAACAAAAATTGACAAGAACCACGAAAAGTTCTTGTATTTTAAGATAAAATCTTACGCTATTAAAGAAAAAACTCCCAGCTCGCTGAAATATGTTCATTTGCTGAAAACCATCAAAACCACGAAAAGTTCTTGTATTTGAAGATAAAATCTTTTTGCTTTGAAGAAGAAAGATCTAGCTGACTGAAATAAGTTCATTAGATGAAAACCAACAAAAATTGACAAGAACCACGAAAAGTTCTTGTATTTTAAGATAAAATCTTAGGCTATTAAAGAAAAAACTTCCAGCTCGCTGAAATCTGTTCATTTGCTGAAAACCATCAAAACCACGAAAAGTTCTTGTATTTGAAGATAAAATCTTTTTGCTTTGACGAAGAAAGATCTAGCTGACTGAAATAAGTTCATTAGATGAAAACCAACAAAAATTGACAAGAACCACGAAAAGTTCTTGTATATTAAGATAAAATCTTACGCTATTAAAGAAAAAACTCCCAGCTCGCTGAAATATGTTCATTTGCTGAAAACCAACAAAACCATGAAAAGTTCTTGTATTTGAAGATAAAATCTTTTTGCTTTGAAGAAGAAAGATCTAGCTGACTGAAATAAGTTCATTAGATGAAAACCAACAAAAATTGACAAGAACCACGAAAAGTTCTTGTATTTTAAGATAAAATCTTACTCTGTTAAAGAAAAAACTCCCAGCTCGCTGAAATATGTTCATTTGCTGAAAACTATCAAAACCACGAAAAGTTCTTGTATTTGAAGATAAAATCTTTTTGCTTTGACGAAGAAAGATCTAGCTGACTGAAATAAGTTCATTAGATGAAAACCAACAAAAATTGACAAGAACCACGAAAAGTTCTTGTATTTTAAGATAAAATCTTACGCTATTAAAGAAAAAACTCCCAGCTCGCTGAAATATGTTCATTTGCTGAAAACCAACAAAACCACGAAAAGTTCTTGTATTTGAAGATAAAATCTTTTTTCTTTGAAGAAGAAAGATCTAGCTGACTGAAATAAGTTCATTCGATGAAAACCAACAAAAATTGGCAAGAACCACGAAAGGTTCTTGTATTGTAAGATAAAATCTTACTCTATTAAGGAAAAAACTTCCAGCTCGCTGAAATATGTTCATTTGCTGAAAACCATCAAAACCACGAAAAGTTCTTGTATTTGAAGATAAAATCTTTTTGCTTTGACGAAGAAAGATCTAGCTGACTGAAATAAGTTCATTAGATGAAAACCAACAAAAATTGACAAGAACCACGAAAAGTTCTTGTATTTTAAGATAAAATCTTAGGCTATTAAAGAAAAAACTTCCAGCTCGCTGAAATCTGTTCATTTGCTGAAAACCATCAAAACCACGAAAAGTTCTTGAATTTGAAGATAAAATCTTTTTGCTTTGAAGAAGAAAGATCTAGCTGACTGAAATAAGTTCATTAGATGAAAACCAACAAAAATTGACAAGAACCACGAAAAGTTCTTGTCTTTTAAGATAAAATCTTACTCTATTAAGGAAAAAACTTCCAGCTCGCTGAAATCTGTTCATTTGCTGAAAACCAACAAAACCACGAAAAGTTCTTGTATTTGAAGATAAAATCTTTTTGCTTTGACGAAGAAAGTTCCAGCTGACTGAAATAAGTTCATTAGATGAAAACCAACAAAAATTGACAAGAACCACAAAAAGTTCTTGTATTTTAAGATAAAATCTTACGCTATTAAAGAAAAAACTCCCAGCTCGCTGAAATATGTTAATTTGCTGAAAACCAACAAAACCACGAAAAGTTCTTGTATTTGAAGATAAAATCTTTTTGCTTTGAAGAAGAAAGATCCAGCTGACTGAAATAAGTTCATTAGATGAAAACCAACAAAAATTGACAAGATCCACGAAAAGTTCTTGTATTTTAAGATAAAATCTTAGGCTATTAAAGAAAAAACTTCCAGCTCGCTGAAATCTGTTCATTTGCTGAAAACCATCAAAACCACGAAAAGTTCTTGAATTTGAAGATAAAATCTTTTTGCTTTGAAGAAGAAAGATCTAGCTGACTGAAATAAGTTAATTAGATGAAAACCAACAAAAATTGACAAGAACCACGAAAAGTTCTTGTATTTTAAGATAAAATCTTACTCTATTAAGGAAAAAACTTCCAGCTCGCTGAAATATGTTCATTTGCTGAAAACCATCAAAACCACGAAAAGTTCTTGTATTTGAAGATAAAATCTTTTTGCTTTGAAGAAGAAAGATCTAGCTGACTGAAATAAGTTCATTAGATGAAAACCAACAAAAATTGACAAGAACCACGAAAAGTTCTTGTATTTTAAGATAAAATCTTACTCTATTCAGGAAAAAACTTCCAGCTCGCTGAAATATGTTCATTTGCTGAAAACCATCAAAACCACGAAAAGTTCTTGTATTTGAAGATAAAATCTTTTTGCTTTGAAGAAGAAAGATCTAGCTGACTGAAATAAGTTCATTAGATGAAAACCATCAAAACCACGAAAAGTTCTTGTATTTGAAGATAAAATCTTTTTGCTTTGAAGAAGAAAGATCTCGCTGACTGAAATAAGTTCATTAGATGAAAACCAACAAAAATTGACAAGAACCACGAAAAGTTCTTGTATTTTAAGATAAAATCTTCCGCTATTAAAGAAAAAACTCCCAGCTCGCTGAAATAGGTTAATTTGCTGAAAACCAACAAAACCACGAAAAGTTCTTGTATTTGAAGATAAAATCTTTTTTCTTTGAAGAAGAAAGATCCAGCTGACTGAAATAAGTTCATTAGATGAAAACCAACAAAAATTGACAAGAACCACGAAAAGTTCTTGTATTTTAAGATAAAATCTTACTCTATTAAGGAAAAAACTTCCAGCTCGCTGAAATCTGTTCATTTGCTGAAAACCATCAAAACCACGAAAAGTTCTTGTATTTGAAGATAAAATCTTTTTGCTTTGACGAAGAAAGATCTAGCTGACTGAAATAAGTTCATTAGATGAAAACCAACAAAAATTGACAAGAACCACGAAAAGTTCTTGTATTTTAAGATAAAATCTTACGCTATTAAAGAAAAAACTCCCAGCTCGCTGAAATATGTTCATTTGCTGAAAACCAACAAAACCACGAAAAGTTCTTGTATTTGAAGATAAAATCTTTTTTCTTTGAAGAAGAAAGATCTAGCTGACTGAAATAAGTTCATTCGATGAAAACCAACAAAAATTGACAAGAACCACGAAAAGTTCTTGTATTTTAAGATAAAATCTTACTCTATTCAGGAAAAAACTTCCAGCTCGCTGAAATATGTTCATTTGCTGAAAACCATCAAAACCACGAAAAGTTCTTGTATTTGAAGATAAAATCTTTTTGCTTTGAAGAAGAAAGATCTAGCTGACTGAAATAAGTTCATTAGATGAAAACCATCAAAACCACGAAAAGTTCTTGTATTTGAAGATAAAATCTTTTTGCTTTGAAGAAGAAAGATCTCGCTGACTGAAATAAGTTCATTAGATGAAAACCAACAAAAATTGACAAGAACCACGAAAAGTTCTTGTATTTTAAGATAAAATCTTCCGCTATTAAAGAAAAAACTCCCAGCTCGCTGAAATAGGTTAATTTGCTGAAAACCAACAAAACCACGAAAAGTTCTTGTATTTGAAGATAAAATCTTTTTTCTTTGAAGAAGAAAGATCCAGCTGACTGAAATAAGTTCATTAGATGAAAACCAACAAAAATTGACAAGAACCACGAAAAGTTCTTGTATTTTAAGATAAAATCTTACTCTATTAAGGAAAAAACTTCCAGCTCGCTGAAATCTGTTCATTTGCTGAAAACCATCAAAACCACGAAAAGTTCTTGTATTTGAAGATAAAATCTTTTTGCTTTGACGAAGAAAGATCTAGCTGACTGAAATAAGTTCATTAGATGAAAACCAACAAAAATTGACAAGAACCACGAAAAGTTCTTGTATTTTAAGATAAAATCTTACGCTATTAAAGAAAAAACTCCCAGCTCGCTGAAATATGTTCATTTGCTGAAAACCAACAAAACCACGAAAAGTTCTTGTATTTGAAGATAAAATCTTTTTTCTTTGAAGAAGAAAGATCTAGCTGACTGAAATAAGTTCATTCGATGAAAACCAACAAAAATTGGCAAGAACCACGAAAGGTTCTTGTATTGTAAGATAAAATCTTACTCTATTAAGGAAAAAACTTCCAGCTCGCTGAAATATGTTCATTTGCTGAAAACCATCAAAACCACGAAAAGTTCTTGTATTTGAAGATAAAATCTTTTTGCTTTGACGAAGAAAGATCTAGCTGACTGAAATAAGTTCATTAGATGAAAACCAACAAAAATTGACAAGAACCACGAAAAGTTCTTGTATTTTAAGATAAAATCTTAGGCTATTAAAGAAAAAACTTCCAGCTCGCTGAAATCTGTTCATTTGCTGAAAACCATCAAAACCACGAAAAGTTCTTGAATTTGAAGATAAAATCTTTTTGCTTTGAAGAAGAAAGATCTAGCTGACTGAAATAAGTTCATTAGATGAAAACCAACAAAAATTGACAAGAACCACGAAAAGTTCTTGTCTTTTAAGATAAAATCTTACTCTATTAAGGAAAAAACTTCCAGCTCGCTGAAATCTGTTCATTTGCTGAAAACCAACAAAACCACGAAAAGTTCTTGTATTTGAAGATAAAATCTTTTTGCTTTGACGAAGAAAGTTCCAGCTGACTGAAATAAGTTCATTAGATGAAAACCAACAAAAATTGACAAGAACCACAAAAAGTTCTTGTATTTTAAGATAAAATCTTACGCTATTAAAGAAAAAACTCCCAGCTCGCTGAAATATGTTAATTTGCTGAAAACCAACAAAACCACGAAAAGTTCTTGTATTTGAAGATAAAATCTTTTTGCTTTGAAGAAGAAAGATCCAGCTGACTGAAATAAGTTCATTAGATGAAAACCAACAAAAATTGACAAGATCCACGAAAAGTTCTTGTATTTTAAGATAAAATCTTAGGCTATTAAAGAAAAAACTTCCAGCTCGCTGAAATCTGTTCATTTGCTGAAAACCATCAAAACCACGAAAAGTTCTTGAATTTGAAGATAAAATCTTTTTGCTTTGAAGAAGAAAGATCTAGCTGACTGAAATAAGTTAATTAGATGAAAACCAACAAAAATTGACAAGAACCACGAAAAGTTCTTGTATTTTAAGATAAAATCTTACTCTATTAAGGAAAAAACTTCCAGCTCGCTGAAATATGTTCATTTGCTGAAAACCATCAAAACCACGAAAAGTTCTTGTATTTGAAGATAAAATCTTTTTGCTTTGAAGAAGAAAGATCTAGCTGACTGAAATAAGTTCATTAGATGAAAACCAACAAAAATTGACAAGAACCACGAAAAGTTCTTGTATTTTAAGATAAAATCTTACTCTATTCAGGAAAAAACTTCCAGCTCGCTGAAATATGTTCATTTGCTGAAAACCATCAAAACCACGAAAAGTTCTTGTATTTGAAGATAAAATCTTTTTGCTTTGAAGAAGAAAGATCTAGCTGACTGAAATAAGTTCATTCGATGAAAACCAACAAAAATTGACAAGAACCACGAAAAGTTCTTGTATTTTAAGATAAAATCTTACTCTATTAAGGAAAAAACTTCCAGCTCGCTGAAATATGTTCATTTGCTGAAAACCATCAAAACCACGAAAAGTTCTTGTATTTGAAGATAAAATCTTTTTGCTTTGAAGAAGAAAGATCGAGCTGACTGAAATAAGTTCATCAGATGAAAACCAACAAAAATTGACAAGAACCACGAAAAGTTCTTGTATTTTAAGATAAAATCTTAGGCTATTGAAGAAAAAACTTCCAGCTCGCTGAAATCTGTTCATTTGCTGAAAACCATCAAAACCACGAAAAGTTCTTGTATTTGAAGATAAAATCTTTTTGCTTTGAAGAAGAAAGATCCAGCTGACTGAAATAAGTTCATTGGATGAAAACCAACAAAAATTGACAAGAACCACGAAAAGTTCTTGTATTTTAAGATAAAATCTTACGCTATTAAAGAAAAAACTCCCAGCTCGCTGAAATATGTTCATTTGCTGAAAACCATCAAAACCACGAAAAGTTCTTGTATTTGAAGATAAAATCTTTTTGCTTTGAAGAAGAAAGATCTAGCTGACTGAAATAAGTTCATTAGATGAAAACCAACAAAAATTGACAAGAACCACGAAAAGTTCTTGTATTTTAAGATAAAATCTTAGGCTATTAAAGAAAAAACTTCCAGCTCGCTGAAATCTGTTCATTTGCTGAAAACCATCAAAACCACGAAAAGTTCTTGTATTTGAAGATAAAATCTTTTTGCTTTGACGAAGAAAGATCTAGCTGACTGAAATAAGTTCATTAGATGAAAACCAACAAAAATTGACAAGAACCACGAAAAGTTCTTGTATATTAAGATAAAATCTTACGCTATTAAAGAAAAAACTCCCAGCTCGCTGAAATATGTTCATTTGCTGAAAACCAACAAAACCATGAAAAGTTCTTGTATTTGAAGATAAAATCTTTTTGCTTTGAAGAAGAAAGATCTAGCTGACTGAAATAAGTTCATTAGATGAAAACCAACAAAAATTGACAAGAACCACGAAAAGTTCTTGTATTTTAAGATAAAATCTTACTCTGTTAAAGAAAAAACTCCCAGCTCGCTGAAATATGTTCATTTGCTGAAAAACAACAAAACCGCGAAAAGTTCTTGTATTTGAAGATAAAATCTTTTTTCTTTGAAGAAGAAAGATCTCGCTGACTGAAATAAGTTCATTGGATGAAAACCAACAAAAATTGACAAGAACCACGAAAAGTTCTTGTATTTTAAGATAAAATCTTACTCTATTAAGGAAAAAACTTCCAGCTCGCTGAAATATGTTCATTTGCTGAAAACCATCAAAACCACGAAAAGTTCTTGTATTTGAAGATAAAATCTTTTTTCTTTGAAGAAGAAAGATCTAGCTGACTGAAATAAGTTCATTGGATGAAAACCAACAAAAATTGACAAGAACCACGAAAAGTTCTTGTATTTTAAGATAAAATCTTACTCTATTAAGGAAAAAACTTCCAGCTCGCTGAAATATGTTCATTTGCTGAAAACCATCAAAACCACGAAAAGTTCTTGTATTTGAAGATAAAATCTTTTTGCTTTGAAGAAGAAAGATCTAGCTGACTGAAATAAGTTCATTAGATGAAAACCAACAAAAATTGACAAGAACCACGAAAAGTTCTTGTATTTTAAGATAAAATCTTACTCTATTAAGGAAAAAACTTCCAGCTCGCTGAAATATGTTCATTTGCTGAAAACCATCAAAACCACGAAAAGTTCTTGTATTTGAAGATAAAATCTTTTTGCTTTGAAGAAGAAAGATCTAGCTGACTGAAATAAGTTCATTAGATGAAAACCAACAAAAATTGACAAGAACCACGAAAAGTTCTTGTATTTTAAGATAAAATCTTACTCGATTCAGGAAAAAACTTCCAGCTCGCTGAAATATGTTCATTTGCTGAAAACCATCAAAACCACGAAAAGTTCTTGTATTTGAAGATAAAATCTTTTTGCTTTGAAGAAGAAAGATCTAGCTGACTGAAATAAGTTAATTAGATGAAAACCAACAAAAATTGACAAGAACCACGAAAAGTTCTTGTATTTTAAGATAAAATCTTACTCTATTAAGGAAAAAACTTCCAGCTCGCTGAAATATGTTCATTTGCTGAAAACCATCAAAACCACGAAAAGTTCTTGTATTTGAAGATAAAATCTTTTTGCTTTGAAGAAGAAAGATCTAGCTGAGTGAAATAAGTTCATTAGATGAAAACCAACAAAAATTGACAAGAACCACGAAAAGTTCTTGTATTTTAAGATAAAATCTTAGGCTATTAAAGAAAAAACTTCCAGCTCGCTGAAATATGTTCATTTGCTGAAAACCATCAAAACCACGAAAAGTTCTTGTATTTGAAGATAAAATCTTTTTGCTTTGAAGAAGAAAGATCTAGCTGACTGAAATAAGTTCATTAGATGAAAACCAACAAAAATTGACAAGAACCACGAAAAGTTCTTGTATTTTAAGATAAAATCTTACTCTATTAAGGAAAAAACTTCCAGCTCGCTGAAATCTGTTCATTTGCTGAAAACCAACAAAACCACCAAAAGTTCTTGTATTTGAAGATAAAATCTTTTTGCTTTGACGAAGAAAGATCCAGCTGACTGAAATAAGTTCATTAGATGAAAACCAACAAAAATTGACAAGAACCACGAAAAGTTCTTGTATTTTAAGATAAAATCTTACTCTATTCAGGAAAAAACTTCCAGCTCGCTGAAATATGTTCATTTGCTGAAAACCATCAAAACCACGAAAAGTTCTTGTATTTGAAGATAAAATCTTTTTGCTTTGAAGAAGAAAGATCCAGCTGACTGAAATAAGTTCATTAGATGAAAACCAACAAAAATTGACAAGAACCACGAAAAGTTCTTGTATTTTAAGATAAAATCTTACGCTATTAAAGAAAAAACTCCCAGCTCGCTGAAATATGTTCATTTGCTGAAAACCAACAAAACCACGAGAAGTTCTTGTATTTGAAGATAAAATCTTTTTTCTTTGACGAAGAAAGATCCAACTGACTGAAATAAGTTCATTAGATGAAAACCAACAAAAATTGACAAGAACCACGAAAAGTTCTTGTATTTTAAGATAAAATCTTACTCTATTAAGGAAAAAACTTCCAGCTCGCTGAAATATGTTCATTTGCTGAAAACCATCAAAACCACGAAAAGTTCTTGTATTTGAAGATAAAATCTTTTTGCTTTGAAGAAGAAAGATCTAGCTGAGTGAAATAAGTTCATTAGATGAAAACCAACAAAAATTGACAAGAACCACGAAAAGTTCTTGTATTTTAAGATAAAATCTTACTCTATTAAGGAAAAAACTTCCAGCTCGCTGAAATATGTTCATTTGCTGAAAACCATCAAAACCACGAAAAGTTCTTGTATTTGAAGATAACATCTTTTTGCTTTGAAGAAGAAAGATCTAGCTGACTGAAATAAGTTCATTAGATGAAAACCAACAAAAATTGACAAGAACCACGAAAAGTTCTTGTATTTTAAGATAAAATCTTACTCTATTAAGGAAAAAACTTCCAGCTCGCTGAAATATGTTCATTTGCTGAAAACCATCAAAACCACGAAAAGTTCTTGTATTTGAAGATAAAATCTTTTTGCTTTGAAGAAGAAAGATCTAGCTGACTGAAATAAGTTCATCAGATGAAAACCAACAAAAATTGACAAGAACCACGAAAAGTTCTTGTATTTTAAGATAAAATCTTAGGCTATTGAAGAAAAAACTTCCAGCTCGCTGAAATCTGTTCATTTGCTGAAAACCATCAAAACCACGAAAAGTTCTTGTATTTGAAGATAAAATCTTTTTGCTTTGAAGAAGAAAGATCCAGCTGACTGAAATAAGTTCATTGGATGAAAACCAACAAAAATTGACAAGAACCACGAAAAGTTCTTGTATTTTAAGATAAAATCTTGCGCTATTAAAGAAAAAACTCCCAGCTCGCTGAAATATGTTCATTTGCTGAAAACCATCAAAACCACGAAAAGTTCTTGTATTTGAAGATAAAATCTTTTTGCTTTGACGAAGAAAGATCTAGCTGACTGAAATAAGTTCATTAGATGAAAACCAACAAAAATTGACAAGAACCACGAAAAGTTCTTGTATATTAAGATAAAATCTTACGCTATTAAAGAAAAAACTCCCAGCTCGCTGAAATATGTTCATTTGCTGAAAACCAACAAAACCATGAAAAGTTCTTGTATTTGAAGATAAAATCTTTTTGCTTTGAAGAAGAAAGATCTAGCTGACTGAAATAAGTTCATTAGATGAAAACCAACAAAAATTGACAAGAACCACGAAAAGTTCTTGTATTTTAAGATAAAATCTTACTCTGTTAAAGAAAAAACTCCCAGCTCGCTGAAATATGTTCATTTGCTGAAAAACAACAAAACCGCGAAAAGTTCTTGTATTTGAAGATAAAATCTTTTTTCTTTGAAGAAGAAAGATCTCGCTGACTGAAATAAGTTCATTGGATGAAAACCAACAAAAATTGACAAGAACCACGAAAAGTTCTTGTATTTTAAGATAAAATCTTACTCTATTAAGGAAAAAACTTCCAGCTCGCTGAAATATGTTCATTTGCTGAAAACCATCAAAACCACGAAAAGTTCTTGTATTTGAAGATAAAATCTTTTTTCTTTGAAGAAGAAAGATCTAGCTGACTGAAATAAGTTCATTGGATGAAAACCAACAAAAATTGACAAGAACCACGAAAAGTTCTTGTATTTTAAGATAAAATCTTACTCTATTAAGGAAAAAACTTCCAGCTCGCTGAAATATGTTCATTTGCTGAAAACCATCAAAACCACGAAAAGTTCTTGTATTTGAAGATAAAATCTTTTTGCTTTGAAGAAGAAAGATCTAGCTGACTGAAATAAGTTCATTAGATGAAAACCAACAAAAATTGACAAGAACCACGAAAAGTTCTTGTATTTTAAGATAAAATCTTACTCTATTAAGGAAAAAACTTCCAGCTCGCTGAAATATGTTCATTTGCTGAAAACCATCAAAACCACGAAAAGTTCTTGTATTTGAAGATAAAATCTTTTTGCTTTGAAGAAGAAAGATCTCGCTGACTGAAATAAGTTCATTAGATGAAAACCAACAAAAATTGACAAGAACCACGAAAAGTTCTTGTATTTTAAGATAAAATCTTACTCGATTCAGGAAAAAACTTCCAGCTCGCTGAAATATGTTCATTTGCTGAAAACCATCAAAACCACGAAAAGTTCTTGTATTTGAAGATAAAATCTTTTTGCTTTGAAGAAGAAAGATCTAGCTGACTGAAATAAGTTAATTAGATGAAAACCAACAAAAATTGACAAGAACCACGAAAAGTTCTTGTATTTTAAGATAAAATCTTACTCTATTAAGGAAAAAACTTCCAGCTCGCTGAAATATGTTCATTTGCTGAAAACCATCAAAACCACGAAAAGTTCTTGTATTTGAAGATAAAATCTTTTTGCTTTGAAGAAGAAAGATCTAGCTGAGTGAAATAAGTTCATTAGATGAAAACCAACAAAAATTGACAAGAACCACGAAAAGTTCTTGTATTTTAAGATAAAATCTTAGGCTATTAAAGAAAAAACTTCCAGCTCGCTGAAATATGTTCATTTGCTGAAAACCATCAAAACCACGAAAAGTTCTTGTATTTGAAGATAAAATCTTTTTGCTTTGAAGAAGAAAGATCTAGCTGACTGAAATAAGTTCATTAGATGAAAACCAACAAAAATTGACAAGAACCACGAAAAGTTCTTGTATTTTAAGATAAAATCTTACTCTATTAAGGAAAAAACTTCCAGCTCGCTGAAATCTGTTCATTTGCTGAAAACCAACAAAACCACCAAAAGTTCTTGTATTTGAAGATAAAATCTTTTTGCTTTGACGAAGAAAGATCTAGCTGACTGAAATAAGTTCATTAGATGAAAACCAACAAAAATTGACAAGAACCACGAAAAGTTCTTGTATTTTAAGATAAAATCTTACTCTATTCAGGAAAAAACTTCCAGCTCGCTGAAATATGTTCATTTGCTGAAAACCATCAAAACCACGAAAAGTTCTTGTATTTGAAGATAAAATCTTTTTGCTTTGAAGAAGAAAGATCCAGCTGACTGAAATAAGTTCATTAGATGAAAACCAACAAAAATTGACAAGAACCACGAAAAGTTCTTGTATTTTAAGATAAAATCTTACGCTATTAAAGAAAAAACTCCCAGCTCGCTGAAATATGTTCATTTGCTGAAAACCAACAAAACCACGAGAAGTTCTTGTATTTGAAGATAAAATCTTTTTTCTTTGACGAAGAAAGATCCAACTGACTGAAATAAGTTCATTAGATGAAAACCAACAAAAATTGACAAGAACCACGAAAAGTTCTTGTATTTTAAGATGAAATCTTACTCTATTAAGGAAAAAACTTCCAGCTCGCTGAAATATGTTCATTTGCTGAAAACCATCAAAACCACGAAAAGTTCTTGTATTTGAAGATAAAATCTTTTTGCTTTGAAGAAGAAAGATCTAGCTGACTGAAATAAGTTCATTAGATGAAAACCAACAAAAATTGACAAGAACCACGAAAAGTTCTTGTATTTTAAGATAAAATCTTACTCTGTTAAAGAAAAAACTCCCAGCTCGCTGAAATATGTTCATTTGCTGAAAAACAACAAAACCGCGATAAGTTCTTGTATTTGAAGATAAAATCTTTTTGCTTTGAAGAAGAAAGATCTAGCTGACTGAAATAAGTTCATTAGATGAAAACCAACAAAAATTGACAAGAACCACGAAAAGTTCTTGTATTTTAAGATAAAATCTTACTCTATTAAGGAAAAAACTTCCAGCTCGCTGAAATATGTTCATTTGCTGAAAACCATCAAAACCACGAAAAGTTCTTGTATTTGAAGATAAAATCTTTTTGCTTTGAAGAAGAAAGATCTAGCTGACTGAAATAAGTTCATTAGATGAAAACCAACAAAAATTGACAAGAACCACGAAAAGTTCTTGTATTTTAAGATAAAATCTTACTCTATTAAGGAAAAAACTTCCAGCTCGCTGAAATATGTTCATTTGCTGAAAACCATCAAAACCACGAAAAGTTCTTGTATTTGAAGATAAAATCTTTTTGCTTTGAAGAAGAAAGATCTAGCTGACTGAAATAAGTTCATTAGATGAAAACCAACAAAAATTGACAAGAACCACGAAAAGTTCTTGTATTTTAAGATAAAATCTTAGGCTATTAAAGAAAAAACTTCCAGCTCGCTGAAATCTGTTCATTTGCTGAAAACCATCAAAACCACGAAAAGTTCTTGTATTTGAAGATAAAATCTTTTTGCTTTGAAGAAGAAAGATCTAGCTGACTGAAATAAGTTCATTAGATGAAAACCAACAAAAATTGACAAGAACCACGAAAAGTTCTTGTATTTTAAGATAAAATCTTACTCTATTAAGGAAAAAACTTCCAGCTCGCTGAAATCTGTTCATTTGCTGAAAACCAACAAAACCACCAAAAGTTCTTGTATTTGAAGATAAAATCTTTTTGCTTTGACGAAGAAAGATCTAGCTGACTGAAATAAGTTCATTAGATGAAAACCAACAAAAATTGACAAGAACCACGAAAAGTTCTTGTATTTTAAGATAAAATCTTACTCTATTCAGGAAAAAACTTCCAGCTCGCTGAAATATGTTCATTTGCTGAAAACAATCAAAACCACGAAAAGTTCTTGTATTTGAAGATAAAATCTTTTTGCTTTGAAGAAGAAAGATCTAGCTGACTGAAATAAGTTCATTAGATGAAAACCAACAAAAATTGACAAGAACCACGAAAAGTTCTTGTATTTTAAGATAAAATCTTACTCTATTAAGGAAAAAACTTCCAGCTCGCTGAAATATGTTCATTTGCTGAAAACCATCAAAACCACCAAAAGTTCTTGTATTTGAAGATAAAATCTTTTTGCTTTGAAGAAGAAAGATCTAGCTGACTGAAATAAGTTCATTAGATGAAAACCAACAAAAATTGACAAGAACCACGAAAAGTTCTTATATTTTAAGATAAAATCTTACTCGATTCAGGAAAAAACTTCCAGCTCGCTGAAATATGTTCATTTGCTGAAAACCATCAAAACCACGAAAAGTTCTTGTATTTGAAGATAAAATCTTTTTGCTTTGAAGAAGAAAGATCTAGCTGACTGAAATAAGTTAATTAGATGAAAACCAACAAAAATTGACAAGAACCACGAAAAGTTCTTGTATTTTAAGATAAAATCTTACTCTATTAAGGAAAAAACTTCCAGCTCGCTGAAATATGTTCATTTGCTGAAAACCATCAAAACCACGAAAAGTTCTTGTATTTGAAGATAAAATCTTTTTGCTTTGAAGAAGAAAGATCTAGCTGACTGAAATAAGTTCATTAGATGAAAACCAACAAAAATTGACAAGAACCACGAAAAGTTCTTGTATTTTAAGATAAAATCTTAGGCTATTAAATAAAAAACTTCCAGCTCGCTGAAATCTGTTCATTTGCTGAAAACCATCAAAACCACGAAAAGTTCTTGTATTTGAAGATAAAATCTTTTTGCTTTGAAGAAGAAAGATCTAGCTGACTGAAATAAGTTCATTAGATGAAAACCAACAAAAATTGACAAGAACCACGAAAAGTTCTTGTATTTTAAGATAAAATCTTACTCTATTAAGGAAAAAACTTCCAGCTCGCTGAAATCTGTTCATTTGCTGAAAACCAACAAAACCACCAAAAGTTCTTGTATTTGAAGATAAAATCTTTTTGCTTTGACGAAGAAAGATCTAGCTGACTGAAATAAGTTCATTAGATGAAAACCAACAAAAATTGACAAGAACCACGAAAAGTTCTTGTATTTTAAGATAAAATCTTACTCTATTCAGGAAAAAACTTCCAGCTCGCTGAAATATGTTCATTTGCTGACAACCATCAAAACCACGAAAAGTTCTTGTATTTGAAGATAAAATCTTTTTGCTTTGAAGAAGAAAGATCCAGCTGACTGAAATAAGTTCATTAGATGAAAACCAACAAAAATTGACAAGAACCACGAAAAGTTCTTGTATTTTAAGATAAAATCTTACGCTATTAAAGAAAAAACTCCCAGCTCGCTGAAATATGTTCATTTGCTGAAAACCAACAAAACCACGAGAAGTTCTTGTATTTGAAGATAAAATCTTTTTTCTTTGACGAAGAAAGATCCAACTGACTGAAATAAGTTCATTCGATGAAAACCAACAAAAATTGACAAGAACCACGAAAAGTTCTTGTATTTTAAGATGAAATCTTACTCTATTAAGGAAAAAACTTCCAGCTCGCTGAAATATGTTCATTTGCTGAAAACCATCAAAACCACGAAAAGTTCTTGTATTTGAAGATAAAATCTTTTTGCTTTGAAGAAGAAAGATCTAGCTGACTGAAATAAGTTCATTAGATGAAAACCAACAAAAATTGACAAGAACCACGAAAAGTTCTTGTATTTTAAGATAAAATCTTACTCTGTTAAAGAAAAAACTCCCAGCTCGCTGAAATATGTTCATTTGCTGAAAAACAACAAAACCGCGAAAAGTTCTTGTATTTGAAGATAAAATCTTTTTGCTTTGAAGAAGAAAGATCTAGCTGACTGAAATAAGTTCATTAGATGAAAACCAACAAAAATTGACAAGAACCACGAAAAGTTCTTGTATTTTAAGATAAAATCTTACTCTATTAAGGAAAAAACTTCCAGCTCGCTGAAATATGTTCATTTGCTGAAAACCATCAAAACCACGAAAAGTTCTTGTATTTGAAGATAAAATCTTTTTGCTTTGAAGAAGAAAGATCTAGCTGACTGAAATAAGTTCATTAGATGAAAACCAACAAAAATTGACAAGAACCACGAAAAGTTCTTGTATTTTAAGATAAAATCTTACTCTATTAAGGAAAAAACTTCCAGCTCGCTGAAATATGTTCATTTGCTGAAAACCATCAAAACCACGAAAAGTTCTTGTATTTGAAGATAAAATCTTTTTGCTTTGAAGAAGAAAGATCTAGCTGACTGAAATAAGTTCATTAGATGAAAACCAACAAAAATTGACAAGAACCACGAAAAGTTCTTGTATTTTAAGATAAAATCTTAGGCTATTAAAGAAAAAACTTCCAGCTCGCTGAAATCTGTTCATTTGCTGAAAACCATCAAAACCACGAAAAGTTCTTGTATTTGAAGATAAAATCTTTTTGCTTTGAAGAAGAAAGATCTAGCTGACTGAAATAAGTTCATTGGATGAAAACCAACAAAAATTGACAAGAACCACGAAAAGTTCTTGTATTTTAAGATAAAATCTTACTCTATTAAGGAAAAAACTTCCAGCTCGCTGAAATATGTTCATTTGCTGAAAACCATCAAAACCACGAAAAGTTCTTGTATTTGAAGATAACATCTTTTTGCTTTGAAGAAGAAAGATCTAGCTGACTGAAATAAGTTCATTAGATGAAAACCAACAAAAATTGACAAGAACCACGAAAAGTTCTTGTATTTTAAGATAAAATCTTACTCTATTAAGGAAAAAACTTCCAGCTCGCTGAAATATGTTCATTTGCTGAAAACCATCAAAACCACGAAAAGTTCTTGTATTTGAAGATAAAATCTTTTTGCTTTGAAGAAGAAAGATCTAGCTGACTGAAATAAGTTCATCAGATGAAAACCAACAAAAATTGACAAGAACCACGAAAAGTTCTTGTATTTTAAGATAAAATCTTAGGCTATTGAAGAAAAAACTTCCAGCTCGCTGAAATCTGTTCATTTGCTGAAAACCATCAAAACCACGAAAAGTTCTTGTATTTGAAGATAAAATCTTTTTGCTTTGAAGAAGAAAGATCCAGCTGACTGAAATAAGTTCATTGGATGAAAACCAACAAAAATTGACAAGAACCACGAAAAGTTCTTGTATTTTAAGATAAAATCTTACGCTATTAAAGAAAAAACTCCCAGCTCGCTGAAATATCTTCATTTGCTGAAAACCATCAAAACCACGAAAAGTTCTTGTATTTGAAGATAAAATCTTTTTGCTTTGAAGAAGAAAGATCTAGCTGACTGAAATAAGTTCATTAGATGAAAACCAACAAAAATTGACAAGAACCACGAAAAGTTCTTGTATTTTAAGATAAAATCTTAGGCTATTAAAGAAAAAACTTCCAGCTCGCTGAAATCTGTTCATTTGCTGAAAACCATCAAAACCACGAAAAGTTCTTGTATTTGAAGATAAAATCTTTTTGCTTTGACGAAGAAAGATCTAGCTGACTGAAATAAGTTCATTAGATGAAAACCAACAAAAATTGACAAGAACCACGAAAAGTTCTTCTATTTTAAGATAAAATCTTACGCTATTAAAGAAAAAACTCCCAGCTCGCTGAAATATGTTCATTTGCTGAAAACCAACAAAACTATGAAAAGTTCTTGTATTTGAAGATAAAATCTTTTTGCTTTGAAGAAGAAAGATCTAGCTGACTGAAATAAGTTCATTAGATGAAAACCAACAAAAATTGACAAGAACCACGAAAAGTTCTTGTATTTTAAGATAAAATCTTAGGCTATTAAAGAAAAAACTTCCAGCTCGCTGAAATCTGTTCATTTGCTGAAAACCATCAAAACCACGAAAAGTTCTTGTATTTGAAGATAAAATCTTTTTGCTTTGAAGAAGAAAGATCTAGCTGACTGAAATAAGTTCATTGGATGAAAACCAACAAAAATTGACAAGAACCACGAAAAGTTCTTGTATTTTAAGATAAAATCTTACTCTATTAAGGAAAAAACTTCCAGCTCGCTGAAATATGTTCATTTGCTGAAAACCATCAAAACCACGAAAAGTTCTTGTATTTGAAGATAACATCTTTTTGCTTTGAAGAAGAAAGATCTAGCTGACTGAAATAAGTTCATTAGATGAAAACCAACAAAAATTGACAAGAACCACGAAAAGTTCTTGTATTTTAAGATAAAATCTTACTCTATTAAGGAAAAAACTTCCAGCTCGCTGAAATATGTTCATTTGCTGAAAACCATCAAAACCACGAAAAGTTCTTGTATTTGAAGATAAAATCTTTTTGCTTTGAAGAAGAAAGATCTAGCTGACTGAAATAAGTTCATCAGATGAAAACCAACAAAAATTGACAAGAACCACGAAAAGTTCTTGTATTTTAAGATAAAATCTTAGGCTATTGAAGAAAAAACTTCCAGCTCGCTGAAATCTGTTCATTTGCTGAAAACCATCAAAACCACGAAAAGTTCTTGTATTTGAAGATAAAATCTTTTTGCTTTGAAGAAGAAAGATCCAGCTGACTGAAATAAGTTCATTGGATGAAAACCAACAAAAATTGACAAGAACCACGAAAAGTTCTTGTATTTTAAGATAAAATCTTACGCTATTAAAGAAAAAACTCCCAGCTCGCTGAAATATGTTCATTTGCTGAAAACCATCAAAACCACGAAAAGTTCTTGTATTTGAAGATAAAATCTTTTTGCTTTGAAGAAGAAAGATCTAGCTGACTGAAATAAGTTCATTAGATGAAAACCAACAAAAATTGACAAGAACCACGAAAAGTTCTTGTATTTTAAGATAAAATCTTAGGCTATTAAAGAAAAAACTTCCAGCTCGCTGAAATCTGTTCATTTGCTGAAAACCATCAAAACCACGAAAAGTTCTTGTATTTGAAGATAAAATCTTTTTGCTTTGACGAAGAAAGATCTAGCTGACTGAAATAAGTTCATTAGATGAAAACCAACAAAAATTGACAAGAACCACGAAAAGTTCTTGTATATTAAGATAAAATCTTACGCTATTAAAGAAAAAACTCCCAGCTCGCTGAAATATGTTCATTTGCTGAAAACCAACAAAACCATGAAAAGTTCTTGTATTTGAAGATAAAATCTTTTTGCTTTGAAGAAGAAAGATCTAGCTGACTGAAATAAGTTCATTAGATGAAAACCAACAAAAATTGACAAGAACCACGAAAAGTTCTTGTATTTTAAGATAAAATCTTACTCTGTTAAAGAAAAAACTCCCAGCTCGCTGAAATATGTTCATTTGCTGAAAAACAACAAAACCGCGAAAAGTTCTTGTATTTGAAGATAAAATCTTTTTTCTTTGAAGAAGAAAGATCTCGCTGACTGAAATAAGTTCATTGGATGAAAACCAACAAAAATTGACAAGAACCACGAAAAGTTCTTGTATTTTAAGATAAAATCTTACTCTATTAAGGAAAAAACTTCCAGCTCGCTGAAATATGTTCATTTGCTGAAAACCATCAAAACCACGAAAAGTTCTTGTATTTGAAGATAAAATCTTTTTTCTTTGAAGAAGAAAGATCTAGCTGACTGAAATAAGTTCATTGGATGAAAACCAACAAAAATTGACAAGAACCACGAAAAGTTCTTGTATTTTAAGATAAAATCTTACTCTATTAAGGAAAAAACTTCCAGCTCGCTGAAATATGTTCATTTGCTGAAAACCATCAAAACCACGAAAAGTTCTTGTATTTGAAGATAAAATCTTTTTGCTTTGAAGAAGAAAGATCTAGCTGACTGAAATAAGTTCATTAGATGAAAACCAACAAAAATTGACAAGAACCACGAAAAGTTCTTGTATTTTAAGATAAAATCTTACTCTATTAAGGAAAAAACTTCCAGCTCGCTGAAATATGTTCATTTGCTGAAAACCATCAAAACCACGAAAAGTTCTTGTATTTGAAGATAAAATCTTTTTGCTTTGAAGAAGAAAGATCTAGCTGACTGAAATAAGTTCATTAGATGAAAACCAACAAAAATTGACAAGAACCACGAAAAGTTCTTGTATTTTAAGATAAAATCTTACTCGATTCAGGAAAAAACTTCCAGCTCGCTGAAATATGTTCATTTGCTGAAAACCATCAAAACCACGAAAAGTTCTTGTATTTGAAGATAAAATCTTTTTGCTTTGAAGAAGAAAGATCTAGCTGACTGAAATAAGTTAATTAGATGAAAACCAACAAAAATTGACAAGAACCACGAAAAGTTCTTGTATTTTAAGATAAAATCTTACTCTATTAAGGAAAAAACTTCCAGCTCGCTGAAATATGTTCATTTGCTGAAAACCATCAAAACCACGAAAAGTTCTTGTATTTGAAGATAAAATCTTTTTGCTTTGAAGAAGAAAGATCTAGCTGACTGAAATAAGTTCATTAGATGAAAACCAACAAAAATTGACAAGAACCACGAAAAGTTCTTGTATTTTAAGATAAAATCTTAGGCTATTAAAGAAAAAACTTCCAGCTCGCTGAAATATGTTCATTTGCTGAAAACCATCAAAACCACGAAAAGTTCTTGTATTTGAAGATAAAATCTTTTTGCTTTGAAGAAGAAAGATCTAGCTGACTGAAATAAGTTCATTAGATGAAAACCAACAAAAATTGACAAGAACCACGAAAAGTTCTTGTATTTTAAAATGAAATCTTACTCTATTAAGGAAAAAACTTCCAGCTCGCTGAAATCTGTTCATTTGCTGAAAACCAACAAAACCACCAAAAGTTCTTGTATTTGAAGATAAAATCTTTTTGCTTTGACGAAGAAAGATCTAGCTGACTGAAATAAGTTCATTAGATGAAAACCAACAAAAATTGACAAGAACCACGAAAAGTTCTTGTATTTTAAGATAAAATCTTACTCTATTCAGGAAAAAACTTCCAGCTCGCTGAAATATGTTCATTTGCTGAAAACCATCAAAACCACGAAAAGTTCTTGTATTTGAAGATAAAATCTTTTTGCTTTGAAGAAGAAAGATCCAGCTGACTGAAATAAGTTCATTAGATGAAAACCAACAAAAATTGACAAGAACCACGAAAAGTTCTTGTATTTTAAGATAAAATCTTACGCTATTAAAGAAAAAACTCCCAGCTCGCTGAAATATGTTCATTTGCTGAAAACCAACAAAACCACGAGAAGTTCTTGTATTTGAAGATAAAATCTTTTTTCTTTGACGAAGAAAGATCCAACTGACTGAAATAAGTTCATTAGATGAAAACCAACAAAAATTGACAAGAACCACGAAAAGTTCTTGTATTTTAAGATGAAATCTTACTCTATTAAGGAAAAAACATCCAGCTCGCTGAAATATGTTCATTTGCTGAAAACCATCAAAACCACGAAAAGTTCTTGTATTTGAAGATAAAATCTTTTTGCTTTGAAGAAGAAAGATCTAGCTGACTGAAATAAGTTCATTAGATGAAAACCAACAAAAATTGACAAGAACCACGAAAAGTTCTTGTATTTTAAGATAAAATCTTACTCTGTTAAAGAAAAAACTCCCAGCTCGCTGAAATATGTTCATTTGCTGAAAAACAACAAAACCGCGATAAGTTCTTGTATTTGAAGATAAAATCTTTTTGCTTTGAAGAAGAAAGATCTAGCTGACTGAAATAAGTTCATTAGATGAAAACCAACAAAAATTGACAAGAACCACGAAAAGTTCTTGTATTTTAAGATAAAATCTTACTCTATTAAGGAAAAAACTTCCAGCTCGCTGAAATATGTTCATTTGCTGAAAACCATCAAAACCACGAAAAGTTCTTGTATTTGAAGATAAAATCTTTTTGCTTTGAAGAAGAAAGATCTAGCTGACTGAAATAAGTTCATTAGATGAAAACCAACAAAAATTGACAAGAACCACGAAAAGTTCTTGTATTTTAAGATAAAATCTTACTCTATTAAGGAAAAAACTTCCAGCTCGCTGAAATATGTTCATTTGCTGAAAACCATCAAAACCACGAAAAGTTCTTGTATTTGAAGATAAAATCTTTTTGCTTTGAAGAAGAAAGATCTAGCTGACTGAAATAAGTTCATTAGATGAAAACCAACAAAAATTGACAAGAACCACGAAAAGTTCTTGTATTTTAAGATAAAATCTTAGGCTATTAAAGAAAAAACTTCCAGCTCGCTGAAATCTGTTCATTTGCTGAAAACCATCAAAACCACGAAAAGTTCTTGTATTTGAAGATAAAATCTTTTTGCTTTGAAGAAGAAAGATCTAGCTGACTGAAATAAGTTCATTAGATGAAAACCAACAAAAATTGACAAGAACCACGAAAAGTTCTTGTATTTTAAGATAAAATCTTACTCTATTAAGGAAAAAACTTCCAGCTCGCTGAAATCTGTTCATTTGCTGAAAACCAACAAAACCACCAAAAGTTCTTGTATTTGAAGATAAAATCTTTTTGCTTTGACGAAGAAAGATCTAGCTGACTGAAATAAGTTCATTAGATGAAAACCAACAAAAATTGACAAGAACCACGAAAAGTTCTTGTATTTTAAGATAAAATCTTACTCTATTCAGGAAAAAACTTCCAGCTCGCTGAAATATGTTCATTTGCTGAAAACCATCAAAACCACGAAAAGTTCTTGTATTTGAAGATAAAATCTTTTTGCTTTGAAGAAGAAAGATCTAGCTGACTGAAATAAGTTCATTAGATGAAAACCAACAAAAATTGACAAGAACCACGAAAAGTTCTTATATTTTAAGATAAAATCTTACTCGATTCAGGAAAAAACTTCCAGCTCGCTGAAATATGTTCATTTGCTGAAAACCATCAAAACCACGAAAAGTTCTTGTATTTGAAGATAAAATCTTTTTGCTTTGAAGAAGAAAGATCTAGCTGACTGAAATAAGTTAATTAGATGAAAACCAACAAAAATTGACAAGAACCACGAAAAGTTCTTGTATTTTAAGATAAAATCTTACTCTATTAAGGAAAAAACTTCCAGCTCGCTGAAATATGTTCATTTGCTGAAAACCATCAAAACCACGAAAAGTTCTTGTATTTGAAGATAAAATCTTTTTGCTTTGAAGAAGAAAGATCTAGCTGACTGAAATAAGTTCATTAGATGAAAACCAACAAAAATTGACAAGAACCACGAAAAGTTCTTGTATTTTAAGATAAAATCTTAGGCTATTAAAGAAAAAACTTCCAGCTCGCTGAAATCTGTTCATTTGCTGAAAACCATCAAAACCACGAAAAGTTCTTGTATTTGAAGATAAAATCTTTTTGCTTTGAAGAAGAAAGATCTAGCTGACTGAAATAAGTTCATTAGATGAAAACCAACAAAAATTGACAAGAACCACGAAAAGTTCTTGTATTTTAAGATAAAATCTTACTCTGTTAAAGAAAAAACTCCCAGCTCGCTGAAATATGTTCATTTGCTGAAAAACAACAAAACCGCGATAAGTTCTTGTATTTGAAGATAAAATCTTTTTGCTTTGAAGAAGAAAGATCTAGCTGACTGAAATAAGTTCATTAGATGAAAACCAACAAAAATTGACAAGAACCACGAAAAGTTCTTGTATTTTAAGATAAAATCTTACTCTATTAAGGAAAAAACTTCCAGCTCGCTGAAATATGTTCATTTGCTGAAAACCATCAAAACCACGAAAAGTTCTTGTATTTGAAGATAAAATCTTTTTGCTTTGAAGAAGAAAGATCTAGCTGACTGAAATAAGTTCATTAGATGAAAACCAACAAAAATTGACAAGAACCACGAAAAGTTCTTGTATTTTAAGATAAAATCTTACTCTATTAAGGAAAAAACTTCCAGCTCGCTGAAATATGTTCATTTGCTGAAAACCATCAAAACCACGAAAAGTTCTTGTATTTGAAGATAAAATCTTTTTGCTTTGAAGAAGAAAGATCTAGCTGACTGAAATAAGTTCATTAGATGAAAACCAACAAAAATTGACAAGAACCACGAAAAGTTCTTGTATTTTAAGATAAAATCTTAGGCTATTAAAGAAAAAACTTCCAGCTCGCTGAAATCTGTTCATTTGCTGAAAACCATCAAAACCACGAAAAGTTCTTGTATTTGAAGATAAAATCTTTTTGCTTTGAAGAAGAAAGATCTAGCTGACTGAAATAAGTTCATTAGATGAAAACCAACAAAAATTGACAAGAACCACGAAAAGTTCTTGTATTTTAAGATAAAATCTTACTCTATTAAGGAAAAAACTTCCAGCTCGCTGAAATCTGTTCATTTGCTGAAAACCAACAAAACCACCAAAAGTTCTTGTATTTGAAGATAAAATCTTTTTGCTTTGACGAAGAAAGATCTAGCTGACTGAAATAAGTTCATTAGATGAAAACCAACAAAAATTGACAAGAACCACGAAAAGTTCTTGTATTTTAAGATAAAATCTTACTCTATTCAGGAAAAAACTTCCAGCTCGCTGAAATATGTTCATTTGCTGAAAACAATCAAAACCACGAAAAGTTCTTGTATTTGAAGATAAAATCTTTTTGCTTTGAAGAAGAAAGATCCAGCTGACTGAAATAAGTTCATTAGATGAAAACCAACAAAAATTGACAAGAACCACGAAAAGTTCTTGTATTTTAAGATAAAATCTTACTCTATTAAGGAAAAAACTTCCAGCTCGCTGAAATCTGTTCATTTGCTGAAAACCAACAAAACCACCAAAAGTTCTTGTATTTGAAGATAAAATCTTTTTGCTTTGACGAAGAAAGATCTAGCTGACTGAAATAAGTTCATTAGATGAAAACCAACAAAAATTGACAAGAACCACGAAAAGTTCTTGTATTTTAAGATAAAATCTTACTCTATTCAGGAAAAAACTTCCAGCTCGCTGAAATATGTTCATTTGCTGAAAACCATCAAAACCACGAAAAGTTCTTGTATTTGAAGATAAAATCTTTTTGCTTTGAAGAAGAAAGATCCAGCTGACTGAAATAAGTTCATTAGATGAAAACCAACAAAAATTGACAAGAACCACGAAAAGTTCTTGTATTTTAAGATAAAATCTTACGCTATTAAAGAAAAAACTCCCAGCTCGCTGAAATATGTTCATTTGCTGAAAACCAACAAAACCACGAGAAGTTCTTGTATTTGAAGATAAAATCTTTTTTCTTTGACGAAGAAAGATCTCGCTGACTGAAATAAGTTCATTGGATGAAAACCAACAAAAATTGACAAGAACCACGAAAAGTTCTTGTATTTTAAGATAAAATCTTACTCTATTAAGGAAAAAACTTCCAGCTCGCTGAAATATGTTCATTTGCTGAAAACCATCAAAACCACGAAAAGTTCTTGTATTTGAAGATAAAATCTTTTTGCTTTGAAGAAGAAAGATCTAGCTGACTGAAATAAGTTCATTAGATGAAAACCAACAAAAATTGACAAGAACCACGAAAAGTTCTTGTATTTTAAGATAAAATCTTACTCTATTAAGGAAAAAACTTCCAGCTTGCTGAAATATGTTCATTTGCTGAAAACCATCAAAACCACGAAAAGTTCTTGTATTTGAAGATAAAATCTTTTTGCTTTGAAGAAGAAAGATCCAGCTGACTGAAATAAGTTCATTAGATGAAAACCAACAAAAATTGACAAGAACCACGAAAAGTTCTTGTATTTTAAGATAAAATCTTAGGCTATTAAAGAAAAAACTTCCAGCTCGCTGAAATCTGTTCATTTGCTGAAAACCATCAAAACCACGAAAAGTTCTTGTATTTGAAGATAAAATCTTTTTGCTTTGAAGAAGAAAGATCTAGCTGACTGAAATAAGTTCATTAGATGAAAACCAACAAAAATTGACAAGAACCACGAAAAGTTCTTGTATTTTAAGATAAAATCTTACTCTGTTAAAGAAAAAACTCCCAGCTCGCTGAAATATGTTCATTTGCTGAAAAACAACAAAACCGCGATAAGTTCTTGTATTTGAAGATAAAATCTTTTTGCTTTGAAGAAGAAAGATCTAGCTGACTGAAATAAGTTCATTAGATGAAAACCAACAAAAATTGACAAGAACCACGAAAAGTTCTTGTATTTTAAGATAAAATCTTACTCTATTAAGGAAAAAACTTCCAGCTCGCTGAAATATGTTCATTTGCTGAAAACCATCAAAACCACGAAAAGTTCTTGTATTTGAAGATAAAATCTTTTTGCTTTGAAGAAGAAAGATCTAGCTGACTGAAATAAGTTCATTAGATGAAAACCAACAAAAATTGACAAGAACCACGAAAAGTTCTTGTATTTTAAGATAAAATCTTAGGCTATTAAAGAAAAAACTTCCAGCTCGCTGAAATCTGTTCATTTGCTGAAAACCATCAAAACCACGAAAAGTTCTTGTATTTGAAGATAAAATCTTTTTGCTTTGAAGAAGAAAGATCTAGCTGACTGAAATAAGTTCATTAGATGAAAACCAACAAAAATTGACAAGAACCACGAAAAGTTCTTGTATTTTAAGATAAAATCTTACTCTATTAAGGAAAAAACTTCCAGCTCGCTGAAATCTGTTCATTTGCTGAAAACCAACAAAACCACCAAAAGTTCTTGTATTTGAAGATAAAATCTTTTTGCTTTGACGAAGAAAGATCTAGCTGACTGAAATAAGTTCATTAGATGAAAACCAACAAAAATTGACAAGAACCACGAAAAGTTCTTGTATTTTAAGATAAAATCTTACTCTATTCAGGAAAAAACTTCCAGCTCGCTGAAATATGTTCATTTGCTGAAAACAATCAAAACCACGAAAAGTTCTTGTATTTGAAGATAAAATCTTTTTGCTTTGAAGAAGAAAGATCCAGCTGACTGAAATAAGTTCATTAGATGAAAACCAACAAAAATTGACAAGAACCACGAAAAGTTCTTGTATTTTAAGATAAAATCTTACTCTATTAAGGAAAAAACTTCCAGCTCGCTGAAATATGTTCATTTGCTGAAAACCATCAAAACCACGAAAAGTTCTTGTATTTGAAGATAAAATCTTTTTGCTTTGAAGAAGAAAGATCTAGCTGACTGAAATAAGTTCATTAGATGAAAACCAACAAAAATTGACAAGAACCACGAAAAGTTCTTGTATTTTAAGATAAAATCTTAGGCTATTAAAGAAAAAACTTCCAGCTCGCTGAAATCTGTTCATTTGCTGAAAACCATCAAAACCACGAAAAGTTCTTGTATTTGAAGATAAAATCTTTTTGCTTTGAAGAAGAAAGATCTAGCTGACTGAAATAAGTTCATTAGATGAAAACCAACAAAAATTGACAAGAACCACGAAAAGTTCTTGTATTTTAAGATAAAATCTTACTCTGTTAAAGAAAAAACTCCCAGCTCGCTGAAATATGTTCATTTGCTGAAAAACAACAAAACCGCGATAAGTTCTTGTATTTGAAGATAAAATCTTTTTGCTTTGAAGAAGAAAGATCTAGCTGACTGAAATAAGTTCATTAGATGAAAACCAACAAAAATTGACAAGAACCACGAAAAGTTCTTGTATTTTAAGATAAAATCTTACTCTATTAAGGAAAAAACTTCCAGCTCGCTGAAATATGTTCATTTGCTGAAAACCATCAAAACCACGAAAAGTTCTTGTATTTGAAGATAAAATCTTTTTGCTTTGAAGAAGAAAGATCTAGCTGACTGAAATAAGTTCATTAGATGAAAACCAACAAAAATTGACAAGAACCACGAAAAGTTCTTGTATTTTAAGATAAAATCTTACTCTATTAAGGAAAAAACTTCCAGCTCGCTGAAATATGTTCATTTGCTGAAAACCATCAAAACCACGAAAAGTTCTTGTATTTGAAGATAAAATCTTTTTGCTTTGAAGAAGAAAGATCTAGCTGACTGAAATAAGTTCATTAGATGAAAACCAACAAAAATTGACAAGAACCACGAAAAGTTCTTGTATTTTAAGATAAAATCTTAGGCTATTAAAGAAAAAACTTCCAGCTCGCTGAAATCTGTTCATTTGCTGAAAACCATCAAAACCACGAAAAGTTCTTGTATTTGAAGATAAAATCTTTTTGCTTTGAAGAAGAAAGATCTAGCTGACTGAAATAAGTTCATTAGATGAAAACCAACAAAAATTGACAAGAACCACGAAAAGTTCTTGTATTTTAAGATAAAATCTTACTCTATTAAGGAAAAAACTTCCAGCTCGCTGAAATCTGTTCATTTGCTGAAAACCAACAAAACCACCAAAAGTTCTTGTATTTGAAGATAAAATCTTTTTGCTTTGACGAAGAAAGATCTAGCTGACTGAAATAAGTTCATTAGATGAAAACCAACAAAAATTGACAAGAACCACGAAAAGTTCTTGTATTTTAAGATAAAATCTTACTCTATTCAGGAAAAAACTTCCAGCTCGCTGAAATATGTTCATTTGCTGAAAACAATCAAAACCACGAAAAGTTCTTGTATTTGAAGATAAAATCTTTTTGCTTTGAAGAAGAAAGATCCAGCTGACTGAAATAAGTTCATTAGATGAAAACCATCAAAAATTGACAAGAACCACGAAAAGTTCTTGTATTTTAAGATAAAATCTTACTCTATTAAGGAAAAAACTTCCAGCTCGCTGAAATATGTTCATTTGCTGAAAACCATCAAAACCACGAAAAGTTCTTGTATTTGAAGATAAAATCTTTTTGCTTTGAAGAAGAAAGATCTAGCTGACTGAAATAAGTTCATTAGATGAAAACCAACAAAAATTGACAAGAACCACGAAAAGTTCTTATATTTTAAGATAAAATCTTACTCGATTCAGGAAAAAACTTCCAGCTCGCTGAAATATGTTCATTTGCTGAAAACCATCAAAACCACGAAAAGTTCTTGTATTTGAAGATAAAATCTTTTTGCTTTGAAGAAGAAAGATCTAGCTGACTGAAATAAGTTAATTAGATGAAAACCAACAAAAATTGACAAGAACCACGAAAAGTTCTTGTATTTTAAGATAAAATCTTACTCTATTAAGGAAAAAACTTCCAGCTCGCTGAAATATGTTCATTTGCTGAAAACCATCAAAACCACGAAAAGTTCTTGTATTTGAAGATAAAATCTTTTTGCTTTGAAGAAGAAAGATCTAGCTGACTGAAATAAGTTCATTAGATGAAAACCAACAAAAATTGACAAGAACCACGAAAAGTTCTTGTATTTTAAGATAAAATCTTAGGCTATTAAAGAAAAAACTTCCAGCTCGCTGAAATCTGTTCATTTGCTGAAAACCATCAAAACCACGAAAAGTTCTTGTATTTGAAGATAAAATCTTTTTGCTTTGAAGAAGAAAGATCTAGCTGACTGAAATAAGTTCATTAGATGAAAACCAACAAAAATTGACAAGAACCACGAAAAGTTCTTGTATTTTAAGATAAAATCTTACTCTATTAAGGAAAAAACTTCCAGCTCGCTGAAATCTGTTCATTTGCTGAAAACCAACAAAACCACCAAAAGTTCTTGTATTTGAAGATAAAATCTTTTTGCTTTGACGAAGAAAGATCTAGCTGACTGAAATAAGTTCATTAGATGAAAACCAACAAAAATTGACAAGAACCACGAAAAGTTCTTGTATTTTAAGATAAAATCTTACTCTATTCAGGAAAAAACTTCCAGCTCGCTGAAATATGTTCATTTGCTGAAAACCATCAAAACCACGAAAAGTTCTTGTATTTGAAGATAAAATCTTTTTGCTTTGAAGAAGAAAGATCCAGCTGACTGAAATAAGTTCATTAGATGAAAACCAACAAAAATTGACAAGAACCACGAAAAGTTCTTGTATTTTAAGATAAAATCTTACGCTATTAAAGAAAAAACTCCCAGCTCGCTGAAATATGTTCATTTGCTGAAAACCAACAAAACCACGAGAAGTTCTTGTATTTGAAGATAAAATCTTTTTTCTTTGACGAAGAAAGATCTCGCTGACTGAAATAAGTTCATTGGATGAAAACCAACAAAAATTGACAAGAACCACGAAAAGTTCTTGTATTTTAAGATAAAATCTTACTCTATTAAGGAAAAAACTTCCAGCTCGCTGAAATATGTTCATTTGCTGAAAACCATCAAAACCACGAAAAGTTCTTGTATTTGAAGATAAAATCTTTTTTCTTTGAAGAAGAAAGATCTAGCTGACTGAAATAAGTTCATTGGATGAAAACCAACAAAAATTGACAAGAACCACGAAAAGTTCTTGTATTTTAAGATAAAATCTTACTCTATTAAGGAAAAAACTTCCAGCTCGCTGAAATATGTTCATTTGCTGAAAACCATCAAAACCACGAAAAGTTCTTGTATTTGAAGATAAAATCTTTTTGCTTTGAAGAAGAAAGATCTAGCTGACTGAAATAAGTTCATTAGATGAAAACCAACAAAAATTGACAAGAACCACGAAAAGTTCTTGTATTTTAAGATAAAATCTTACTCTATTAAGGAAAAAACTTCCAGCTCGCTGAAATATGTTCATTTGCTGAAAACCATCAAAACCACGAAAAGTTCTTGTATTTGAAGATAAAATCTTTTTGCTTTGAAGAAGAAAGATCTAGCTGACTGAAATAAGTTCATTAGATGAAAACCAACAAAAATTGACAAGAACCACGAAAAGTTCTTGTATTTTAAGATAAAATCTTAGGCTATTAAAGAAAAAACTTCCAGCTCGCTGAAATCTGTTCATTTGCTGAAAACCATCAAAACCATGAAAAGTTCTTGTATTTGAAGATAAAATCTTTTTGCTTTGAAGAAGAAAGATCTAGCTGACTGAAATAAGTTCATTAGATGAAAACCAACAAAAATTGACAAGAACCACGAAAAGTTCTTGTATTTTAAGATAAAATCTTACTCTATTAAGGAAAAAACTTCCAGCTCGCTGAAATCTGTTCATTTGCTGAAAACCAACAAAACCACCAAAAGTTCTTGTATTTGAAGATAAAATCTTTTTGCTTTGACGAAGAAAGATCTAGCTGACTGAAATAAGTTCATTAGATGAAAACCAACAAAAATTGACAAGAACCACGAAAAGTTCTTGTATTTTAAGATAAAATCTTACTCTATTCAGGAAAAAACTTCCAGCTCGCTGAAATATGTTCATTTGCTGAAAACCATCAAAACCACGAAAAGTTCTTGTATTTGAAGATAAAATCTTTTTGCTTTGAAGAAGAAAGATCCAGCTGACTGAAATAAGTTCATTAGATGAAAACCAACAAAAATTGACAAGAACCACGAAAAGTTCTTGTATTTTAAGATAAAATCTTACGCTATTAAAGAAAAAACTCCCAGCTCGCTGAAATATGTTCATTTGCTGAAAACCAACAAAACCACGAGAAGTTCTTGTATTTGAAGATAAAATCTTTTTTCTTTGACGAAGAAAGATCCAACTGACTGAAATAAGTTCATTCGATGAAAACCAACAAAAATTGACAAGAACCACGAAAAGTTCTTGTATTTTAAGATGAAATCTTACTCTATTAAGGAAAAAACTTCCAGCTCGCTGAAATATGTTCATTTGCTGAAAACCATCAAAACCACGAAAAGTTCTTGTATTTGAAGATAAAATCTTTTTGCTTTGAAGAAGAAAGATCTAGCTGACTGAAATAAGTTCATTAGATGAAAACCAACAAAAATTGACAAGAACCACGAAAAGTTCTTGTATTTTAAGATAAAATCTTACTCTGTTAAAGAAAAAACTCCCAGCTCGCTGAAATATGTTCATTTGCTGAAAAACAACAAAACCGCGAAAAGTTCTTGTATTTGAAGATAAAATCTTTTTGCTTTGAAGAAGAAAGATCTAGCTGACTGAAATAAGTTCATTAGATGAAAACCAACAAAAATTGACAAGAACCACGAAAAGTTCTTGTATTTTAAGATAAAATCTTACTCTATTAAGGAAAAAACTTCCAGCTCGCTGAAATATGTTCATTTGCTGAAAACCATCAAAACCACGAAAAGTTCTTGTATTTGAAGATAAAATCTTGTTGCTTTGAAGAAGAAAGATCTAGCTGACTGAAATAAGTTCATCAGATGAAAACCAACAAAAATTGACAAGAACCACGAAAAGTTCTTGTATTTTAAGATAAAATCTTACTCTATTAAGGAAAAAACTTCCAGCTCGCTGAAATATGTTCATTTGCTGAAAACCATCAAAACCACGAAAAGTTCTTGTATTTGAAGATAAAATCTTTTTGCTTTGAAGAAGAAAGATCTAGCTGACTGAAATAAGTTCATTGGATGAAAACCAACAAAAATTGACAAGAACCACGAAAAGTTCTTGTATTTTAAGATAAAATCTTACTCTATTAAGGAAAAAACTTCCAGCTCGCTGAAATATGTTCATTTGCTGAAAACCATCAAAACCACGAAAAGTTCTTGTATTTGAAGATAACATCTTTTTGCTTTGAAGAAGAAAGATCTAGCTGACTGAAATAAGTTCATTAGATGAAAACCAACAAAAATTGACAAGAACCACGAAAAGTTCTTGTATTTTAAGATAAAATCTTACTCTATTAAGGAAAAAACTTCCAGCTCGCTGAAATATGTTCATTTGCTGAAAACCATCAAAACCACGAAAAGTTCTTGTATTTGAAGATAAAATCTTTTTGCTTTGAAGAAGAAAGATCTAGCTGACTGAAATAAGTTCATCAGATGAAAACCAACAAAAATTGACAAGAACCACGAAAAGTTCTTGTATTTTAAGATAAAATCTTAGGCTATTGAAGAAAAAACTTCCAGCTCGCTGAAATCTGTTCATTTGCTGAAAACCATCAAAACCACGAAAAGTTCTTGTATTTGAAGATAAAATCTTTTTGCTTTGAAGAAGAAAGATCCAGCTGACTGAAATAAGTTCATTGGATGAAAACCAACAAAAATTGACAAGAACCACGAAAAGTTCTTGTATTTTAAGATAAAATCTTACGCTATTAAAGAAAAAACTCCCAGCTCGCTGAAATATGTTCATTTGCTGAAAACCATCAAAACCACGAAAAGTTCTTGTATTTGAAGATAAAATCTTTTTGCTTTGAAGAAGAAAGATCTAGCTGACTGAAATAAGTTCATTAGATGAAAACCAACAAAAATTGACAAGAACCACGAAAAGTTCTTGTATTTTAAGATAAAATCTTAGGCTATTAAAGAAAAAACTTCCAGCTCGCTGAAATCTGTTCATTTGCTGAAAACCATCAAAACCACGAAAAGTTCTTGTATTTGAAGATAAAATCTTTTTGCTTTGACGAAGAAAGATCTAGCTGACTGAAATAAGTTCATTAGATGAAAACCAACAAAAATTGACAAGAACCACGAAAAGTTCTTGTATTTTAAGATAAAATCTTACTCTGTTAAAGAAAAAACTCCCAGCTCGCTGAAATATGTTCATTTGCTGAAAAACAACAAAACCGCGAAAAGTTCTTGTATTTGAAGATAAAATCTTTTTTCTTTGAAGAAGAAAGATCTCGCTGACTGAAATAAGTTCATTGGATGAAAACCAACAAAAATTGACAAGAACCACGAAAAGTTCTTGTATTTTAAGATAAAATCTTACTCTATTAAGGAAAAAACTTCCAGCTCGCTGAAATATGTTCATTTGCTGAAAACCATCAAAACCACGAAAAGTTCTTGTATTTGAAGATAAAATCTTTTTTCTTTGAAGAAGAAAGATCTAGCTGACTGAAATAAGTTCATTGGATGAAAACCAACAAAAATTGACAAGAACCACGAAAAGTTCTTGTATTTTAAGATAAAATCTTACTCTATTAAGGAAAAAACTTCCAGCTCGCTGAAATATGTTCATTTGCTGAAAACCATCAAAACCACGAAAAGTTCTTGTATTTGAAGATAAAATCTTTTTGCTTTGAAGAAGAAAGATCTAGCTGACTGAAATAAGTTCATTAGATGAAAACCAACAAAAATTGACAAGAACCACGAAAAGTTCTTGTATTTTAAGATAAAATCTTACTCTATTAAGGAAAAAACTTCCAGCTCGCTGAAATATGTTCATTTGCTGAAAACCATCAAAACCACGAAAAGTTCTTGTATTTGAAGATAAAATCTTTTTGCTTTGAAGAAGAAAGATCTAGCTGACTGAAATAAGTTCATTAGATGAAAACCAACAAAAATTGACAAGAACCACGAAAAGTTCTTGTATTTTAAGATAAAATCTTACTCTATTAAGGAAAAAACTTCCAGCTCGCTGAAATCTGTTCATTTGCTGAAAACCAACAAAACCACCAAAAGTTCTTGTATTTGAAGATAAAATCTTTTTGCTTTGACGAAGAAAGATCTAGCTGACTGAAATAAGTTCATTAGATGAAAACCAACAAAAATTGACAAGAACCACGAAAAGTTCTTGTATTTTAAGATAAAATCTTACTCTATTCAGGAAAAAACTTCCAGCTCGCTGAAATATGTTCATTTGCTGAAAACCATCAAAACCACGAAAAGTTCTTGTATTTGAAGATAAAATCTTTTTGCTTTGAAGAAGAAAGATCCAGCTGACTGAAATAAGTTCATTAGATGAAAACCAACAAAAATTGACAAGAACCACGAAAAGTTCTTGTATTTTAAGATAAAATCTTACGCTATTAAAGAAAAAACTCCCAGCTCGCTGAAATATGTTCATTTGCTGAAAACCAACAAAACCACGAGAAGTTCTTGTATTTGAAGATAAAATCTTTTTTCTTTGACGAAGAAAGATCCAACTGACTGAAATAAGTTCATTAGATGAAAACCAACAAAAATTGACAAGAACCACGAAAAGTTCATGTATTTTAAGATGAAATCTTACTCTATTAAGGAAAAAACTTCCAGCTCGCTGAAATATGTTCATTTGCTGAAAACCATCAAAACCACGAAAAGTTCTTGTATTTGAAGATAAAATCTTTTTGCTTTGAAGAAGAAAGATCTAGCTGACTGAAATAAGTTCATTAGATGAAAACCAACAAAAATTGACAAGAACCACGAAAAGTTCTTGTATTTTAAGATAAAATCTTACTCTGTTAAAGAAAAAACTCCCAGCTCGCTGAAATATGTTCATTTGCTGAAAAACAACAATACCGCGATAAGTTCTTGTATTTGAAGATAAAATCTTTTTGCTTTGAAGAAGAAAGATCTAGCTGACTGAAATAAGTTCATTAGATGAAAACCAACAAAAATTGACAAGAACCACGAAAAGTTCTTGTATTTTAAGATAAAATCTTACTCTATTAAGGAAAAAACTTCCAGCTCGCTGAAATATGTTCATTTGCTGAAAACCATCAAAACCACGAAAAGTTCTTGTATTTGAAGATAAAATCTTTTTGCTTTGAAGAAGAAAGATGTAGCTGACTGAAAAAAGTTCATTAGATGAAAACCAACAAAAATTGACAAGAACCACGAAAAGTTCTTGTATTTTAAGATAAAATCTTACTCTATTAAGGAAAAAACTTCCAGCTCGCTGAAATATGTTCATTTGCTGAAAACCATCAAAACCACGAAAAGTTCTTGTATTTGAAGATAAAATCTTTTTGCTTTGAAGAAGAAAGATCTAGCTGACTGAAATAAGTTCATTAGATGAAAACCAACAAAAATTGACAAGAACCACGAAAAGTTCTTGTATTTTAAGATAAAATCTTAGGCTATTAAAGAAAAAACTTCCAGCTCGCTGAAATCTGTTCATTTGCTGAAAACCATCAAAACCACGAAAAGTTCTTGTATTTGAAGATAAAATCTTTTTGCTTTGAAGAAGAAAGATCTAGCTGACTGAAATAAGTTCATTAGATGAAAACCAACAAAAATTGACAAGAACCACGAAAAGTTCTTGTATTTTAAGATAAAATCTTACTCTATTAAGGAAAAAACTTCCAGCTCGCTGAAATCTGTTCATTTGCTGAAAACCAACAAAACCACCAAAAGTTCTTGTATTTGAAGATAAAATCTTTTTGCTTTGACGAAGAAAGATCTAGCTGACTGAAATAAGTTCATTAGATGAAAACCAACAAAAATTGACAAGAACCACGAAAAGTTCTTGTATTTTAAGATAAAATCTTACTCTATTCAGGAAAAAACTTCCAGCTCGCTGAAATATGTTCATTTGCTGAAAACAATCAAAACCACGAAAAGTTCTTGTATTTGAAGATAAAATCTTTTTGCTTTGAAGAAGAAAGATCCAGCTGACTGAAATAAGTTCATTAGATGAAAACCAACAAAAATTGACAAGAACCACGAAAAGTTCTTGTATTTTAAGATAAAATCTTACTCTATTAAGGAAAAAACTTCCAGCTCGCTGAAATATGTTCATTTGCTGAAAACCATCAAAACCACGAAAAGTTCTTGTATTTGAAGATAAAATCTTTTTGCTTTGAAGAAGAAAGATCTAGCTGACTGAAATAAGTTCATTAGATGAAAACCAACAAAAATTGACAAGAACCACGAAAAGTTCTTATATTTTAAGATAAAATCTTACTCGATTCAGGAAAAAACTTCCAGCTCGCTGAAATATGTTCATTTGCTGAAAACCATCAAAACCACGAAAAGTTCTTGTATTTGAAGATAAAATCTTTTTGCTTTGAAGAAGAAAGATCTAGCTGACTGAAATAAGTTAATTAGATGAAAACCAACAAAAATTGACAAGAACCACGAAAAGTTCTTGTATTTTAAGATAAAATCTTACTCTATTAAGGAAAAAACTTCCAGCTCGCTGAAATATGTTCATTTGCTGAAAACCATCAAAACCACGAAAAGTTCTTGGATTTCAAGATAAAATCTTTTTGCTTTGAAGAAGAAAGATCTAGCTGACTGAAATAAGTTCATTAGATGAAAACCAACAAAAATTGACAAGAACCACGAAAAGTTCTTGTATTTTAAGATAAAATCTTAGGCTATTAAAGAAAAAACTTCCAGCTCGCTGAAATCTGTTCATTTGCTGAAAACCATCAAAACCACGAAAAGTTCTTGTATTTGAAGATAAAATCTTTTTGCTTTGAAGAAGAAAGATCTAGCTGACTGAAATAAGTTCATTAGATGAAAACCAACAAAAATTGACAAGAACCACGAAAAGTTCTTGTATTTTAAGATAAAATCTTACTCTATTAAGGAAAAAACTTCCAGCTCGCTGAAATCTGTTCATTTGCTGAAAACCAACAAAACCACCAAAAGTTCTTGTATTTGAAGATAAAATCTTTTTGCTTTGACGAAGAAAGATCTAGCTGACTGAAATAAGTTCATTAGATGAAAACCAACAAAAATTGACAAGAACCACGAAAAGTTCTTGTATTTTAAGATAAAATCTTACTCTATTCAGGAAAAAACTTCCAGCTCGCTGAAATATGTTCATTTGCTGAAAACCATCAAAACCACGAAAAGTTCTTGTATTTGAAGATAAAATCTTTTTGCTTTGAAGAAGAAAGATCCAGCTGACTGAAATAAGTTCATTAGATGAAAACCAACAAAAATTGACAAGAACCACGAAAAGTTCTTGTATTTTAAGATAAAATCTTACGCTATTAAAGAAAAAACTCCCAGCTCGCTGAAATATGTTCATTTGCTTAAAACCAACAAAACCACGAGAAGTTCTTGTATTTGAAGATAAAATCTTTTTTCTTTGACGAAGAAAGATCTCGCTGACTGAAATAAGTTCATTGGATGAAAACCAACAAAAATTGACAAGAACCACGAAAAGTTCTTGTATTTTAAGATAAAATCTTACTCTATTAAGGAAAAAACTTCCAGCTCGCTGAAATATGTTCATTTGCTGAAAACCATCAAAACCACGAAAAGTTCTTGTATTTGAAGATAAAATCTTTTTGCTTTGAAGAAGAAAGATCTAGCTGACTGAAATAAGTTCATTAGATGAAAACCAACAAAAATTGACAAGAACCACGAAAAGTTCTTGTATTTTAAGATAAAATCTTACTCTATTAAGGAAAAAACTTCCAGCTCGCTGAAATATGTTCATTTGCTGAAAACCATCAAAACCACGAAAAGTTCTTGTATTTGAAGATAAAATCTTTTTGCTTTGAAGAAGAAAGATCTAGCTGACTGAAATAAGTTCATTAGATGAAAACCAACAAAAATTGACAAGAACCACGAAAAGTTCTTGTATTTTAAGATAAAATCTTACTCGATTCAGGAAAAAACTTCCAGCTCGCTGAAATATGTTCATTTGCTGAAAACCATCAAAACCACGAAAAGTTCTTGTATTTGAAGATAAAATCTTTTTGCTTTGAAGAAGAAAGATCTAGCTGACTGAAATAAGTTAATTAGATGAAAACCAACAAAAATTGACAAGAACCACGAAAAGTTCTTGTATTTTAAGATAAAATCTTACTCTATTAAGGAAAAAACTTCCAGCTCGCTGAAATATGTTCATTTGCTGAAAACCATCAAAACCACGAAAAGTTCTTGTATTTGAAGATAAAATCTTTTTGCTTTGAAGAAGAAAGATCTAGCTGACTGAAATAAGTTCATTAGATGAAAACCAACAAAAATTGACAAGAACCACGAAAAGTTCTTGTATTTTAAGATAAAATCTTAGGCTATTAAAGAAAAAACTTCCAGCTCGCTGAAATCTGTTCATTTGCTGAAAACTATCAAAACCACGAAAAGTTCTTGTATTTGAAGATAAAATCTTTTTGCTTTGAAGAAGAAAGATCTAGCTGACTGAAATAAGTTCATTAGATGAAAACCAACAAAAATTGACAAGAACCACGAAAAGTTCTTGTATTTTAAGATAAAATCTTACTCTATTAAGGAAAAAACTTCCAGCTCGCTGAAATCTGTTCATTTGCTGAAAACCAACAAAACCACGAAAAGTTCTTGTATTTGAAGATAAAATCTTTTTTCTTTGAAGAAGAAAGATCTAGCTGACTGAAGTAAGTTCATTAGATGAAAACCAACAAAAATTGACAAGAACCACGAAAAGTTCTTGTATTTTAAGATAAAATCTTACTCTATTAAGGAAAAAACTTCCAGCTCGCTGAAATCTGTTCATTTGCTGAAAACCAACAAAACCACCAAAAGTTCTTGTATTTGAAGATAAAATCTTTTTGCTTTGACGAAGAAAGATCTAGCTGACTGAAATAAGTTCATTAGATGAAAACCAACAAAAATTGACAAGAACCACGAAAAGTTCTTGTATTTTAAGATAAAATCTTACTCTATTCAGGAAAAAACTTCCAGCTCGCTGAAATATGTTCATTTGCTGAAAACCATCAAAACCACGAAAAGTTCTTGTATTTGAAGATAAAATCTTTTTGCTTTGAAGAAGAAAGATCCAGCTGACTGAAATAAGTTCATTAGATGAAAACCAACAAAAATTGACAAGAACCACGAAAAGTTCTTGTATTTTAAGATAAAATCTTACGCTATTAAAGAAAAAACTCCCAGCTCGCTGAAATATGTTCATTTGCTGAAAACCAACAAAACCACGAGAAGTTCTTGTATTTGAAGATAAAATCTTTTTTCTTTGACGAAGAAAGATCCAACTGACTGAAATAAGTTCATTAGATGAAAACCAACAAAAATTGACAAGAACCACGAAAAGTTCTTGTATTTTAAGATGAAATCTTACTCTATTAAGGAAAAAACTTCCAGCTCGCTGAAATATGTTCATTTGCTGAAAACCATCAAAACCACGAAAAGTTCTTGTATTTGAAGATAAAATCTTTTTGCTTTGAAGAAGAAAGATCTAGCTGACTGAAATAAGTTCATTAGATGAAAACCAACAAAAATTGACAAGAACCACGAAAAGTTCTTGTATTTTAAGATAAAATCTTACTCTGTTAAAGAAAAAAATCCCAGCTCGCTGAAATATGTTCATTTGCTGAAAAACAACAAAACCGCGATAAGTTCTTGTATTTGAAGATAAAATCTTTTTGCTTTGAAGAAGAAAGATCTAGCTGACTGAAATAAGTTCATTAGATGAAAACCAACAAAAATTGACAAGAACCACGAAAAGTTCTTGTATTTTAAGATAAAATCTTACTCTATTAAGGAAAAAACTTCCAGCTCGCTGAAATATGTTCATTTGCTGAAAACCATCAAAACCACGAAAAGTTCTTGTATTTGAAGATAAAATCTTTTTGCTTTGAAGAAGAAAGATCTAGCTGACTGAAATAAGTTCATTAGATGAAAACCAACAAAAATTGACAAGAACCACGAAAAGTTCTTGTATTTTAAGATAAAATCTTACTCTATTAAGGAAAAAACTTCCAGCTCGCTGAAATATGTTCATTTGCTGAAAACCATCAAAACCACGAAAAGTTCTTGTATTTGAAGATAAAATCTTTTTGCTTTGAAGAAGAAAGATCTAGCTGACTGAAATAAGTTCATTAGATGAAAACCAACAAAAATTGACAAGAACCACGAAAAGTTCTTGCATTTTAAGATAAAATCTTAGGCTATTAAAGAAAAAACTTCCAGCTCGCTGAAATCTGTTCATTTGCTGAAAACCATCAAAACCACGAAAAGTTCTTGTATTTGAAGATAAAATCTTTTTGCTTTGAAGAAGAAAGATCTAGCTGACTGAAATAAGTTCATTAGATGAAAACCAACAAAAATTGACAAGAACCACGAAAAGTTCTTGTATTTTAAGATAAAATCTTACTCTATTAAGGAAAAAACTTCCAGCTCGCTGAAATCTGTTCATTTGCTGAAAACCAACAAAACCACCAAAAGTTCTTGTATTTGAAGATAAAATCTTTTTGCTTTGACGAAGAAAGATCTAGCTGACTGAAATAAGTTCATTAGATGAAAACCAACAAAAATTGACAAGAACCACGAAAAGTTCTTGTATTTTAAGATAAAATCTTACTCTATTCAGGAAAAAACTTCCAGCTCGCTGAAATATGTTCATTTGCTGAAAACAATCAAAACCACGAAAAGTTCTTGTATTTGAAGATAAAATCTTTTTGCTTTGAAGAAGAAAGATCCAGCTGACTGAAATAAGTTCATTAGATGAAAACCAACAAAAATTGACAAGAACCACGAAAAGTTCTTGTATTTTAAGATAAAATCTTACTCTATTAAGGAAAAAACTTCCAGCTCGCTGAAATATGTTCATTTGCTGAAAACCATCAAAACCACGAAAAGTTCTTGTATTTGAAGATAAAATCTTTTTGCTTTGAAGAAGAAAGATCTAGCTGACTGAAATAAGTTCATTAGATGAAAACCAACAAAAATTGACAAGAACCACGAAAAGTTCTTATATTTTAAGATAAAATCTTACTCGATTCAGGAAAAAACTTCCAGCTCGCTGAAATATGTTCATTTGCTGAAAACCATCAAAACCACGAAAAGTTCTTGTATTTGAAGATAAAATCTTTTTGCTTTGAAGAAGAAAGATCTAGCTGACTGAAATAAGTTAATTAGATGAAAACCAACAAAAATTGACAAGAACCACGAAAAGTTCTTGTATTTTAAGATAAAATCTTACTCTATTAAGGAAAAAACTTCCAGCTCGCTGAAATATGTTCATTTGCTGAAAACCATCAAAACCACGAAAAGTTCTTGTATTTGAAGATAAAATCTTTTTGCTTTGAAGAAGAAAGATCTAGCTGACTGAAATAAGTTCATTAGATGAAAACCAACAAAAATTGACAAGAACCACGAAAAGTTCTTGTATTTTAAGATAAAATCTTAGGCTATTAAAGAAAAAACTTCCAGCTCGCTGAAATCTGTTCATTTGCTGAAAACCATCAAAACCACGAAAAGTTCTTGTATTTGAAGATAAAATCTTTTTGCTTTGAAGAAGAAAGATCTAGCTGACTGAAATAAGTTCATTAGATGAAAACCAACAAAAATTGACAAGAACCACGAAAAGTTCTTGTATTTTAAGATAAAATCTTACTCTATTAAGGAAAAAACTTCCAGCTCGCTGAAATCTGTTCATTTGCTGAAAACCAACAAAACCACCAAAAGTTCTTGTATTTGAAGATAAAATCTTTTTGCTTTGACGAAGAAAGATCTAGCTGACTGAAATAAGTTCATTAGATGAAAACCAACAAAAATTGACAAGAACCACGAAAAGTTCTTGTATTTTAAGATAAAATCTTACTCTATTCAGGAAAAAACTTCCAGCTCGCTGAAATATGTTCATTTGCTGAAAACCATCAAAACCACGAAAAGTTCTTGTATTTGAAGATAAAATCTTTTTGCTTTGAAGAAGAAAGATCCAGCTGACTGAAATAAGTTCATTAGATGAAAACCAACAAAAATTGACAAGAACCACGAAAAGTTCTTGTATTTTAAGATAAAATCTTACGCTATTAAAGAAAAAACTCCCAGCTCGCTGAAATATGTTCATTTGCTGAAAACCAACAAAACCACGAGAAGTTCTTGTATTTGAAGATAAAATCTTTTTTCTTTGACGAAGAAAGATCCAACTGACTGAAATAAGTTCATTCGATGAAAACCAACAAAAATTGACAAGAACCACGAAAAGTTCTTGTATTTTAAGATGAAATCTTACTCTATTAAGGAAAAAACTTCCAGCTCGCTGAAATATGTTCATTTGCTGAAAACCATCAAAACCACGAAAAGTTCTTGTATTTGAAGATAAAATCTTTTTGCTTTGAAGAAGAAAGATCTAGCTGACTGAAATAAGTTCATTAGATGAAAACCAACAAAAATTGACAAGAACCACGAAAAGTTCTTGTATTTTAAGATAAAATCTTACTCTGTTAAAGAAAAAACTCCCAGCTCGCTGAAATATGTTCATTTGCTGAAAAACAACAAAACCACGAAAAGTTCTTGTATTTGAAGATAAAATCTTTTTGCTTTGAAGAAGAAAGATCTAGCTGACTGAAATAAGTTCATTAGATGAAAACCAACAAAAATTGACAAGAACCACGAAAAGTTCTTGTATTTTAAGATAAAATCTTACTCTATTAAGGAAAAAACTTCCAGCTCGCTGAAATATGTTCATTTGCTGAAAACCATCAAAACCACGAAAAGTTCTTGTATTTGAAGATAAAATCTTTTTGCTTTGAAGAAGAAAGATCTAGCTGACTGAAATAAGTTCATTAGATGAAAACCAACAAAAATTGACAAGAACCACGAAAAGTTCTTGTATTTTAAGATAAAATCTTACTCTATTAAGGAAAAAACTTCCAGCTCGCTGAAATATGTTCATTTGCTGAAAACCATCAAAACCACGAAAAGTTCTTGTATTTGAAGATAAAATCTTTTTGCTTTGAAGAAGAAAGATCTAGCTGACTGAAATAAGTTCATTAGATGAAAACCAACAAAAATTGACAAGAACCACGAAAAGTTCTTGTATTTTAAGATAAAATCTTAGGCTATTAAAGAAAAAACTTCCAGCTCGCTGAAATCTGTTCATTTGCTGAAAACCATCAAAACCACGAAAAGTTCTTGTATTTGAAGATAAAATCTTTTTGCTTTGAAGAAGAAAGATCTAGCTGACTGAAATAAGTTCATTAGATGAAAACCAACAAAAATTGACAAGAACCACGAAAAGTTCTTGTATTTTAAGATAAAATCTTACTCTATTAAGGAAAAAACTTCCAGCTCGCTGAAATCTGTTCATTTGCTGAAAACCAACAAAACCACCAAAAGTTCTTGTATTTGAAGATAAAATCTTTTTGCTTTGACGAAGAAAGATCTAGCTGACTGAAATAAGTTCATTAGATGAAAACCAACAAAAATTGACAAGAACCACGAAAAGTTCTTGTATTTTAAGATAAAATCTTACTCTATTCAGGAAAAAACTGCCAGCTCGCTGAAATATGTTCATTTGCTGAAAACAATCAAAACCACGAAAAGTTCTTGTATTTGAAGATAAAATCTTTTTGCTTTGAAGAAGAAAGATCCAGCTGACTGAAATAAGTTCATTAGATGAAAACCAACAAAAATTGACAAGAACCACGAAAAGTTCTTGTATTTTAAGATAAAATCTTACTCTATTATGGAAAAAACTTCCAGCTCGCTGAAATATGTTCATTTGCTGAAAACCATCAAAACCACGAAAAGTTCTTGTATTTGAAGATAAAATCTTTTTGCTTTGAAGAAGAAAGATCTAGCTGACTGAAATAAGTTCATTAGATGAAAACCATCAAAACCACGAAAAGTTCTTGTATTTGAAGATAAAATCTTTTTGCTTTGAAGAAGAAAGATCTCGCTGACTGAAATAAGTTCATTAGATGAAAACCAACAAAAATTGACAAGAACCACGAAAAGTTCTTGTATTTTAAGATAAAATCTTACTCTGTTAAAGAAAAAACTCCCAGCTCGCTGAAATATGTTCATTTGCTGAAAAACAACAAAACCGCGAAAAGTTCTTGTATTTGAAGATAAAATCTTTTTGCTTTGAAGAAGAAAGATCTAGCTGACTGAAATAAGTTCATTAGATGAAAATCAACAAAAATTGACAAGAACCACGAAAAGTTCTTGTATTTTAAGATAAAATCTTACGCTATTAAAGAAAAAACTCCCAGCTCGCTGAAATATGTTCATTTGCTGAAAACCATCAAAACCACGAAAAGTTCTTGAATTTGAAGATAAAATCTTTTTGCTTTGAAGAAGAAAGATCTAGCTGACTGAAATAAGTTCATTAGATGAAAACCAACAAAAATTGACAAGAACCACGAAAAGTTCTTGTATTTTAAGATAAAATCTTACTCTATTAAGGAAAAAACATCCAGCTCGCTGAAATATGTTCATTTGCTGAAAACCATCAAAACCACGAAAAGTTCTTGTATTTGAAGATAAAATCTTTTTGCTTTGAAGAAGAAAGATCTAGCTGACTGAAATAAGTTCATTAGATGAAAACCAACAAAAATTGACAAGAACCACGAAAAGTTCTTGTATTTTAAGATAAAATCTTACTCTATTAAGGAAAAAACTTCCAGCTCGCTGAAATATGTTCATTTGCTGAAAACCATCAAAACCACGAAAAGTTCTTGTATTTGAAGATAAAATCTTTTTGCTTTGAAGAAGAAAGATCTAGCTGACTGAAATAAGTTCATTAGATGAAAACCAACAAAAATTGACAAGAACCACGAAAAGTTCTTGTATTTTAAGATAAAATCTTAGGCTATTAAAGAAAAAACTTCCAGCTCGCTGAAATCTGTTCATTTGCTGAAAACCATCAAAACCACGAAAAGTTCTTGTATTTGAAGATAAAATCTTTTTGCTTTGAAGAAGAAAGATCTAGCTGACTGAAATAATTTCATTAGATGAAAACCAACAAAAATTGATAAGAACCACGAAAAGTTCTTGTATTTTAAGATAAAATCTTACTCTGTTAAAGAAAAAACTCCCAGCTCGCTGAAATATGTTCATTTGCTGAAAAACAACAAAACCGCGAAAAGTTCTTGTATTTGAAGATAAAATCTTTTTGCTTTGAAGAAGAAAGATCTAGCTGACTGAAATAAGTTCATTAGATGAAAACCAACAAAAATTGACAAGAACCACGAAAAGTTCTTGTATTTTAAGATAAAATCTTACTCTATTAAGGAAAAAACTTCCAGCTCGCTGAAATATGTTCATTTGCTGAAAACCATCAAAACCACGAAAAGTTCTTGTATTTGAAGATAAAATCTTTTTGCTTTGAAGAAGAAAGATCTAGCTGACTGAAATAAGTTCATTAGATGAAAACCAACAAAAATTGACAAGAACCACGAAAAGTTCTTGTATTTTAAGATAAAATCTTAGGCTATTAAAGAAAAAACTTCCAGCTCGCTGAAATCTGTTCATTTGCTGAAAACCATCAAAACCACGAAAAGTTCTTGTATTTGAAGATAAAATCTTTTTGCTTTGAAGAAGAAAGATCTAGCTGACTGAAATAATTTCATTAGATGAAAACCAACAAAAATTGATAAGAACCACGAAAAGTTCTTGTATTTTAAGATAAAATCTTACTCTGTTAAAGAAAAAACTCCCAGCTCGCTGAAATATGTTCATTTGCTGAAAAACAACAAAACCGCGAAAAGTTCTTGTATTTGAAGATAAAATCTTTTTGCTTTGAAGAAGAAAGATCTAGCTGACTGAAATAAGTTCATTAGATGAAAACCAACAAAAATTGACAAGAACCACGAAAAGTTCTTGTATTTTAAGATAAAATCTTACTCTATTAAGGAAAAAACTTCCAGCTCGCTGAAATATGTTCATTTGCTGAAAACCATCAAAACCACGAAAAGTTCTTGTATTTGAAGATAAAATCTTTTTGCTTTGAAGAAGAAAGATCTAGCTGACTGAAATAAGTTCATTAGATGAAAACCAACAAAAATTGACAAGAACCACGAAAAGTTCTTGTATTTTAAGATAAAATCTTACTCTATTAAGGAAAAAACTTCCAGCTCGCTGAAATATGTTCATTTGCTGAAAACCATCAAAACCACGAAAAGTTCTTGTATTTGAAGATAAAATCTTTTTGCTTTGAAGAAGAAAGATCTAGCTGACTGAAATAAGTTCATTAGATGAAAACCAACAAAAATTGACAAGAACCACGAAAAGTTCTTGTATTTTAAGATAAAATCTTACTCTATTAAGGAAAAAACTTCCAGCTCGCTGAAATCTGTTCATTTGCTGAAAACCAACAAAACCACCAAAAGTTCTTGTATTTGAAGATAAAATCTTTTTGCTTTGACGAAGAAAGATCTAGCTGACTGAAATAAGTTCATTAGATGAAAACCAACAAAAATTGACAAGAACCACGAAAAGTTCTTGTATTTTAAGATAAAATCTTACTCTATTCAGGAAAAAACTGCCAGCTCGCTGAAATATGTTCATTTGCTGAAAACAATCAAAACCACGAAAAGTTCTTGTATTTGAAGATAAAATCTTTTTGCTTTGAAGAAGAAAGATCCAGCTGACTGAAATAAGTTCATTAGATGAAAACCAACAAAAATTGACAAGAACCACGAAAAGTTCTTGTATTTTAAGATAAAATCTTACTCTATTATGGAAAAAACTTCCAGCTCGCTGAAATATGTTCATTTGCTGAAAACCATCAAAACCACGAAAAGTTCTTGTATTTGAAGATAAAATCTTTTTGCTTTGAAGAAGAAAGATCTAGCTGACTGAAATAAGTTCATTAGATGAAAACCATCAAAACCACGAAAAGTTCTTGTATTTGAAGATAAAATCTTTTTGCTTTGAAGAAGAAAGATCTCGCTGACTGAAATAAGTTCATTAGATGAAAACCAACAAAAATTGACAAGAACCACGAAAAGTTCTTGTATTTTAAGATAAAATCTTACTCTGTTAAAGAAAAAACTCCCAGCTCGCTGAAATATGTTCATTTGCTGAAAAACAACAAAACCGCGAAAAGTTCTTGTATTTGAAGATAAAATCTTTTTGCTTTGAAGAAGAAAGATCTAGCTGACTGAAATAAGTTCATTAGATGAAAATCAACAAAAATTGACAAGAACCACGAAAAGTTCTTGTATTTTAAGATAAAATCTTACGCTATTAAAGAAAAAACTCCCAGCTCGCTGAAATATGTTCATTTGCTGAAAACCATCAAAACCACGAAAAGTTCTTGAATTTGAAGATAAAATCTTTTTGCTTTGAAGAAGAAAGATCTAGCTGACTGAAATAAGTTCATTAGATGAAAACCAACAAAAATTGACAAGAACCACGAAAAGTTCTTGTATTTTAAGATAAAATCTTACTCTATTAAGGAAAAAACATCCAGCTCGCTGAAATATGTTCATTTGCTGAAAACCATCAAAACCACGAAAAGTTCTTGTATTTGAAGATAAAATCTTTTTGCTTTGAAGAAGAAAGATCTAGCTGACTGAAATAAGTTCATTAGATGAAAACCAACAAAAATTGACAAGAACCACGAAAAGTTCTTGTATTTTAATATAAAATCTTACTCTATTAAGGAAAAAACTTCCAGCTCGCTGAAATATGTTCATTTGCTGAAAACCATCAAAACCACGAAAAGTTCTTGTATTTGAAGATAAAATCTTTTTGCTTTGAAGAAGAAAGATCTAGCTGACTGAAATAAGTTCATTAGATGAAAACCAACAAAAATTGACAAGAACCACGAAAAGTTCTTGTATTTTAAGATAAAATCTTAGGCTATTAAAGAAAAAACTTCCAGCTCGCTGAAATCTGTTCATTTGCTGAAAACCATCAAAACCACGAAAAGTTCTTGTATTTGAAGATAAAATCTTTTTGCTTTGAAGAAGAAAGATCTAGCTGACTGAAATAATTTCATTAGATGAAAACCAACAAAAATTGATAAGAACCACGAAAAGTTCTTGTATTTTAAGATAAAATCTTACTCTGTTAAAGAAAAAACTCCCAGCTCGCTGAAATATGTTCATTTGCTGAAAAACAACAAAACCGCGAAAAGTTCTTGTATTTGAAGATAAAATCTTTTTGCTTTGAAGAAGAAAGATCTAGCTGACTGAAATAAGTTCATTAGATGAAAACCAACAAAAATTGACAAGAACCACGAAAAGTTCTTGTATTTTAAGATAAAATCTTACTCTATTAAGGAAAAAACTTCCAGCTCGCTGAAATATGTTCATTTGCTGAAAACCATCAAAACCACGAAAAGTTCTTGTATTTGAAGATAAAATCTTTTTGCTTTGAAGAAGAAAGATCTAGCTGACTGAAATAAGTTCATTAGATGAAAACCAACAAAAATTGACAAGAACCACGAAAAGTTCTTGTATTTTAAGATAAAATCTTACTCTATTAAGGAAAAAACTTCCAGCTCGCTGAAATATGTTCATTTGCTGAAAACCATCAAAACCACGAAAAGTTCTTGTATTTGAAGATAAAATCTTTTTGCTTTGAAGAAGAAAGATCTAGCTGACTGAAATAAGTTCATTAGATGAAAACCAACAAAAATTGACAAGAACCACGAAAAGTTCTTGTATTTTAAGATAAAATCTTAGGCTATTAAAGAAAAAACTTCCAGCTCGCTGAAATCTGTTCATTTGCTGAAAACCATCAAAACCACGAAAAGTTCTTGTATTTGAAGATAAAATCTTTTTGCTTTGAAGAAGAAAGATCTAGCTGACTGAAATAAGTTCATTAGATGAAAACCAACAAAAATTGACAAGAACCACGAAAAGTTCTTGTATTTTAAGATAAAATCTTACTCTATTAAGGAAAAAACTTCCAGCTCGCTGAAATCTGTTCATTTGCTGAAAACCATCAAAACCACGAAAAGTTCTTGTATTTGAAGATAAAATCTTTTTGCTTTGAAGAAGAAAGATCTAGCTGACTGAAATAAGTTCATTAGATGAAAACCAACAAAAATTGACAAGAACCACGAAAAGTTCTTGTATTTTAAGATAAAATCTTACTCTATTAAGGAAAAAACTTCCAGCTCGCTGAAATATGTTCATTTGCTGAAAACCATCAAAACCACGAAAAGTTCTTGTATTTGAAGATTAAATCTTTTTGCTTTGAAGAAGAAAGATCTAGCTGACTGAAATAAGTTCATTAGATGAAAACCAACAAAAATTGACAAGAACCACGAAAAGTTCTTGTATTTTAAGATAAAATCTTACTCTATTAAGGAAAAAACTTCCAGCTCGCTGAAATATGTTCATTTGCTGAAAACCATCAAAACCACGAAAAGTTCTTGTATTTGAAGATTAAATCTTTTTGCTTTGAAGAAGAAAGATCTAGCTGACTGAAATAAGTTCATTAGATGAAAACCAACAAAAATTGACAAGAACCACGAAAAGTTCTTGTATTTTAAGATAAAATCTTAGGCTATTAAAGAAAAAACTTCCAGCTCGCTGAAATCTGTTCATTTGCTGAAAACCATCAAAACCACAAAAAGTTCTTGTATTTGAAGATAAAATCTTTTTGCTTTGAAGAAGAAAGATCTAGCTGACTGAAATAAGTTCATTAGATGAAAACCAACAAAAATTGACAAGAACCACGAAAAGTTCTTGTATTTTAAGATAAAATCTTAGGCTATTAAAGAAAAAACTTCCAGCTCGCTGAAATCTGTTCATTTGCTGAAAACCATCAAAACCACGAAAAGTTCTTGTATTTGAAGATAAAATCTTTTTGCTTTGAAGAAGAAAGATCTAGCTGACTGAAATAAGTTCATTAGATGAAAACCAACAAAAATTGACAAGAACCACGAAAAGTTCTTGTATTTTAAGATAAAATCTTACTCGATTCAGGAAAAATCTTCCAGCTCGCTGAAATATGTTCATTTGCTGAAAACCATCAAAACCACGAAAAGTTCTTGTATTTGAAGATAAAATCTTTTTGCTTTGAAGAAGAAAGATCTAGCTGACTGAAATAAGTTCATTAGATGAAAACCAACAAAAATTGACAAGAACCACGAAAAATTCTTGTATTTTAAGATAAAATCTTACGCTATTAAAGAAAAAACTCCCAGCTCGCTGAAATATGTTCATTTGCTGAAAACCAACAAAACCACGAAAAGTTCTTGTATTTGAAGATAAAATCTTTTTTCTTTGAAGAAGAAAGATCTAGCTGACTGAAATAAGTTCATTAGATGAAAACCAACAAAAATTGACAAGAACCACGAAAAGTTCTTGTATTTTAAGATAAAATCTTACTCTATTCAGGAAAAAACTTGCAGCTCGCTGAAATATGTTCATTTGCTGAAAACCATCAAAACCACGAAAAGTTCTTGAATTTGAAGATAAAATCTTTTTGCTTTGAAGAAGAAAGATCTAGCTGACTGAAATAAGTTCATTAGATGAAAACCAACAAAAATTGACAAGAACCACGAAAAGTTCTTGTATTTTAAGATAAAATCTTACTCTATTAAGGAAAAAACTTCCAGCTCGCTGAAATATGTTCATTTGCTGAAAACTATCAGAACCACGAAAAGTTCTTGTATTTGAAGATAAAATCTTTTTGCTTTGAAGAAGAAAGATCTAGCTGACTGAAATAAGTTCATTAGATGAAAACCAACAAAAATTGACAAGAACCACGAAAAGTTCTTGTATTTTAAGATAAAATCTTACTCTATTCAGGAAAAAACTTGCAGCTCGCTGAAATATGTTCATTTGCTGAAAACCATCAAAACCACGAAAAGTTCTTGAATTTGAAGATAAAATCTTTTTGCTTTGAAGAAGAAAGATCTAGCTGACTGAAATAAGTTCATTAGATGAAAACCAACAAAAATTGACAAGAACCACGAAAAGTTCTTGTATTTTAAGATAAAATCTTACTCTATTAAGGAAAAAACTTCCAGCTCGCTGAAATATGTTCATTTGCTGAAAACCATCAAAACCACGAAAAGTTCTTGTATTTGAAGATAAAATCTTTTTGCTTTGAAGAAGAAAGATCTAGCTGACTGAAATAAGTTCATTAGATGAAAACCAACAAAAATTGACAAGAACCACGAAAAGTTCTTGTATTTTAAGATAAAATCTTACTCTATTAAGGAAAAAACTTCCAGCTCGCTGAAATATGTTCATTTGCTGAAAACCATCAAAACCACGAAAAGTTCTTGTATTTGAAGATAAAATCTTTTTGCTTTGATGAAGAAAGATCTAGCTGACTGAAATAAGTTCATTGGATGAAAACCAACAAAAATTGACAAGAACCACGAAAAGTTCTTGTATTTTAAGATAAAATCTTAGGCTATTAAAGAAAAAACTTCCAGCTCGCTGAAATCTGTTCATTTGCTGAAAACCATCAAAACCACGAAAAGTTCTTGTATTTGAAGATAAAATCTTTTTGCTTTGAAGAAGAAAGATCTAGCTGACTGAAATAAGTTAATTAGATGAAAACCAACAAAAATTGACAAGAACCACGAAAAGTTCTTGTATTTTAAGATAAAATCTTACTCTATTAAGGAAAAAACTTCCAGCTCGCTGAAATATGTTCATTTGCTGAAAACCATCAAAACCACGAAAAGTTCTTGTATTTGAAGATAAAATCTTTTTGCTTTGAAGAAGAAAGATCTAGCTGACTGAAATAAGTTCATTAGATGAAAACCAACAAAAATTGACAAGAACCACGAAAAGTTCTTGTATTTTAAGATAAAATCTTACTCTGTTAAAGAAAAAACTCCCAGCTCGCTGAAATATGTTCATTTGCTGAAAAACAACAAAACCGCGAAAAGTTCTTGTATTTGAAGATAAAATCTTTTTGCTTTGAAGAAGAAAGATCTAGCTGACTGAAATAAGTTCATTAGATGAAAACCAACAAAAATTGACAAGAACCACGAAAAGTTCTTGTATTTTAAGATAAAATCTTACTCTATGAAGGAAAAAACTTCCAGCTCGCTGAAATATGTTCATTTGCTGAAAACCATCAAAACCACGAAAAGTTCTTGTATTTGAAGATAAAATCTTTTTGCTTTGAAGAAGAAAGATCTAGCTGACTGAAATAAGTTCATTAGAAGAAAACCAACAAAAATTGACAAGAACCACGAAAAGTTCTTGTATTTTAAGATAAAATCTTACTCTATTAAGGAAAAAACTTCCAGCTCGCTGAAATATGTTCATTTGCTGAAAACCATCAAAACCACGAAAAGTTCTTGTATTTGAAGATAAAATCTTTTTGCTTTGATGAAGAAAGATCTAGCTGACTGAAATAAGTTCATTGGATGAAAACCAACAAAAATTGACAAGAACCACGAAAAGTTCTTGTATTTTAAGATAAAATCTTAGGCTATTAAAGAAAAAACTTCCAGCTCGCTGAAATCTGTTCATTTGCTGAAAACCATCAAAACCACGAAAAGTTCTTGTATTTGAAGATAAAATCTTTTTGCTTTGAAGAAGAAAGATCTAGCTGACTGAAATAAGTTAATTAGATGAAAACCAACAAAAATTGACAAGAACCATGAAAAGTTCTTGTATTTTAAGGTAAAATCTTACTCTATTAAGGAAAAAACTTCCAGCTCGCTGAAATCTGTTCATTTGCTGAAAACCATCAAAACCACGAAAAGTTCTTGTATTTGAAGATAAAATCTTTTTGCTTTGAAGAAGAAAGATCTAGCTGACTGAAATAAGTTCATTAGATGAAAACCAACAAAAATTGACAAGAACCACGAAAAGTTCTTGTATCTTAAGATAAAATATTACGCTATTAAAGAAAAAACTCCCAGCTCGCTGAAATATGTTCATTTGCTGAAAACCATCAAAACCACGAAAAGTTCTTGAATTTGAAGATAAAATCTTTTTGCTTTGAAGAAGAAAGATCTAGCTGACTGAAATAAGTTCATTAGATGAAAACCAACAAAAATTGACAAGAACCACGAAAAGTTCTTGTATTTTAAGATAAAATCTTACTCTATTAAGGAAAAAACTTCCAGCTCGCTGAAATATGTTCATTTGCTGAAAACCATCAAAACCACGAAAAGTTCTTGTATTTGAAGATAAAATCTTTTTGCTTTGAAGAAGAAAGATCTAGCTGACTGAAATAAGTTCATTAGATGAAAACCAACAAAAATTGACAAGAACCACGAAAAGTTCTTGTATTTTAAGATAAAATCTTAGGCTATTAAAGAAAAAACTTCCAGCTCGCTGAAATCTGTTCATTTGCTGAAAACCATCAAAACCACGAAAAGTTCTTGTATTTGAAGATAAAATCTTTTTGCTTTGAAGAAGAAAGATCTAGCTGACTGAAATAAGTTCATTCGATGAAAACCAACAAAAATTGACAAGAACCACGAAAAATTCTTGTATTTTAAGATAAAATCTTACGCTATTAAAGAAAAATCTCCCAGCTCGCTGAAATATGTTCATTTGCTGAAAACCAACAAAACCACGAAAAGTTCTTGTATTTTAAGATAAAATCTTACTCTATTCAGGAAAAAACTTGCAGCTCGCTGAAATATGTTCATTTGCTGAAAACCATCAAAACCACGAAAAGTTCTTGAATTTGAAGATAAAATCTTTTTGCTTTGAAGAAGAAAGATCTAGCTGACTGAAATAAGTTCATTAGATGAAAACCAACAAAAATTGACAAGAACCACGAAAAGTTCTTGTATTTTAAGATAAAATCTTACTCTATTAAGGAAAAAACTTCCAGCTCGCTGAAATATGTTCATTTGCTGAAAACTATCAGAACCACGAAAAGTTCTTGTATTTGAAGATAAAATCTTTTTGCTTTGAAGAAGAAAGATCTAGCTGACTGAAATAAGTTCATTAGATGAAAACCAACAAAAATTGACAAGAACCACGAAAAGTTCTTGTATTTTAAGATAAAATCTTACTCTATTCAGGAAAAAACTTGCAGCTCGCTGAAATATGTTCATTTGCTGAAAAACAACAAAACCGCGAAAAGTTCTTGTATTTGAAGATAAAATCTTTTTGCTTTGAAGAAGAAAGATCTAGCTGACTGAAATAAGTTCATTAGATGAAAACCAACAAAAATTGACAAGAACCACGAAAAGTTCTTGTATTTTAAGATAAAATCTTACTCTATGAAGGAAAAAACTTCCAGCTCGCTGAAATATGTTCATTTGCTGAAAACCATCAAAACCACGAAAAGTTCTTGTATTTGAAGATAAAATCTTTTTGCTTTGAAGAAGAAAGATCTAGCTGACTGAAATAAGTTCATTAGAAGAAAACCAACAAAAATTGACAAGAACCACGAAAAGTTCTTGTATTTTAAGATAAAATCTTACTCTATTAAGGAAAAAACTTCCAGCTCGCTGAAATATGTTCATTTGCTGAAAACCATCAAAACCACGAAAAGTTCTTGTATTTGAAGATAAAATCTTTTTGCTTTGATGAAGAAAGATCTAGCTGACTGAAATAAGTTCATTGGATGAAAACCAACAAAAATTGACAAGAACCACGAAAAGTTCTTGTATTTTAAGATAAAATCTTAGGCTATTAAAGAAAAAACTTCCAGCTCGCTGAAATCTGTTCATTTGCTGAAAACCATCAAAACCACGAAAAGTTCTTGTATTTGAAGATAAAATCTTTTTGCTTTGAAGAAGAAAGATCTAGCTGACTGAAATAAGTTCATTAGATGAAAACCAACAAAAATTGACAAGAACCATGAAAAGTTCTTGTATTTTAAGATAAAATCTTACTCTATTAAGGAAAAAACTTCCAGCTCGCTGAAATCTGTTCATTTGCTGAAAACCATCAAAACCACGAAAAGTTCTTGTATTTGAAGATAAAATCTTTTTGCTTTGAAGAAGAAAGATCTAGCTGACTGAAATAAGTTCATTAGATGAAAACCAACAAAAATTGACAAGAACCACGAAAAGTTCTTGTATCTTAAGATAAAATATTACGCTATTAAAGAAAAAACTCCCAGCTCGCTGAAATATGTTCATTTGCTGAAAACCATCAAAACCACGAAAAGTTCTTGAATTTGAAGATAAAATCTTTTTGCTTTGAAGAAGAAAGATCTAGCTGACTGAAATAAGTTCATCAGATGAAAACCAACAAAAATTGACAAGAACCACGAAAAGTTCTTGTATTTTAAGATAAAATCTTACTCTATTAAGGAAAAAACTTCCAGCTCGCTGAAATATGTTCATTTGCTGAAAACCATCAAAACCACGAAAAGTTCTTGTATTTGAAGATAAAATCTTTTTGCTTTGAAGAAGAAAGATCTAGCTGACTGAAATAAGTTCATTAGATGAAAACCAACAAAAATTGACAAGAACCACGAAAAGTTCTTGTATTTTAAGATAAAATCTTAGGCTATTAAAGAAAAAACTTCCAGCTCGCTGAAATCTGTTCATTTGCTGAAAACCATCAAAACCACGAAAAGTTCTTGTATTTGAAGATAAAATCTTTTTGCTTTGAAGAAGAAAGATCTAGCTGACTGAAATAAGTTCATTAGATGAAAACCAACAAAAATTGACAAGAACCACGAAAAGTTCTTGTATTTTAAGATAAAATCTTACTCGATTCAGGAAAAATCTTCCAGCTCGCTGAAATATGTTCATTTGCTGAAAACCATCAAAACCACGAAAAGTTCTTGTATTTGAAGATAAAATCTTTTTGCTTTGAAGAAGAAAGATCTAGCTGACTGAAATAAGTTCATTAGATGAAAACCAACAAAAATTGACAAGAACCACGAAAAATTCTTGTATTTTAAGATAAAATCTTACGCTATTAAAGAAAAATCTCCCAGCTCGCTGAAATATGTTCATTTGCTGAAAACCAACAAAACCACGAAAAGTTCTTGTATTTGAAGATAAAATCTTTTTTCTTTGAAGAAGAAAGATCTAGCTGACTGAAATAAGTTCATTCGATGAAAACCAACAAAAATTGACAAGAACCACGAAAAGTTCTTGTATTTTAAGATAAAATCTTACTCTATTCAGGAAAAAACTTGCAGCTCGCTGAAATATGTTCATTTGCTGAAAACCATCAAAACCACAAAAAGTTCTTGAATTTGAAGATAAAATCTTTTTGCTTTGAAGAAGAAAGATCTAGCTGACTGAAATAAGTTCATTAGATGAAAACCAACAAAAATTGACAAGAACCACGAAAAGTTCTTGTATTTTAAGATAAAATCTTACTCTATTAAGGAAAAAACTTCCAGCTCGCTGAAATATGTTCATTTGCTGAAAACTATCAGAACCACGAAAAGTTCTTGTATTTGAAGATAAAATCTTTTTGCTTTGAAGAAGAAAGATCTAGCTGACTGAAATAAGTTCATTAGATGAAAACCAACAAAAATTGACAAGAACCACGAAAAGTTCTTGTATTTTAAGATAAAATCTTACTCTATTCAGGAAAAAACTTGCAGCTCGCTGAAATATGTTCATTTGCTGAAAACCATCAAAACCACGAAAAGTTCTTGAATTTGAAGATAAAATCTTTTTGCTTTGAAGAAGAAAGATCTAGCTGACTGAAATAAGTTCATTAGATGAAAACCAACAAAAATTGACAAGAACCACGAAAAGTTCTTGTATTTTAAGATAAAATCTTACTCTATTAAGGAAAAAACTTCCAGCTCGCTGAAATATGTTCATTTGCTGAAAACCATCAAAACCACGAAAAGTTCTTGTATTTGAAGATAAAATCTTTTTGCTTTGAAGAAGAAAGATCTAGCTGACTGAAATAAGTTCATTAGATGAAAACCAACAAAAATTGACAAGAACCACGAAAAGTTCTTGTATTTTAAGATAAAATCTTACTCTATTAAGGAAAAAACTTCCAGCTCGCTGAAATATGTTCATTTGCTGAAAACCATCAAAACCACGAAAAGTTCTTGTATTTGAAGATAAAATCTTTTTGCTTTGATGAAGAAAGATCTAGCTGACTGAAATAAGTTCATTGGATGAAAACCAACAAAAATTGACAAGAACCACGAAAAGTTCTTGTATTTTAAGATAAAATCTTAGGCTATTAAAGAAAAAACTTCCAGCTCGCTGAAATCTGTTCATTTGCTGAAAACCATCAAAACCACGAAAAGTTCTTGTATTTGAAGATAAAATCTTTTTGCTTTGAAGAAGAAAGATCTAGCTGACTGAAATAAGTTAATTAGATGAAAACCAACAAAAATTGACAAGAACCACGAAAAGTTCTTGTATTTTAAGATAAAATCTTACTCTATTAAGGAAAAAACTTCCAGCTCGCTGAAATATGTTCATTTGCTGAAAACCATCAAAACCACGAAAAGTTCTTGTATTTGAAGATAAAATCTTTTTGCTTTGAAGAAGAAATATCTAGCTGACTGAAATAAGTTCATTAGATGAAAACCAACAAAAATTGACAAGAACCACGAAAAGTTCTTGTATTTTAAGATAAAATCTTACTCTGTTAAAGAAAAAACTCCCAGCTCGCTGAAATATGTTCATTTGCTGAAAAACAACAAAACCGCGAAAAGTTCTTGTATTTGAAGATTAAATCTTTTTGCTTTGAAGAAGAAAGATCTAGCTGACTGAAATAAGTTCATTAGATGAAAACCAACAAAAATTGACAAGAACCACGAAAAGTTCTTGTATTTTAAGATAAAATCTTACTCTATGAAGGAAAAAACTTCCAGCTCGCTGAAATATGTTCATTTGCTGAAAACCATCAAAACCACGAAAAGTTCTTGTATTTGAAGATAAAATCTTTTTGCTTTGAAGAAGAAAGATCTAGCTGACTGAAATAAGTTCATTAGAAGAAAACCAACAAAAATTGACAAGAACCACGAAAAGTTCTTGTATTTTAAGATAAAATCTTACTCTATTAAGGAAAAAACTTCCAGCTCGCTGAAATATGTTCATTTGCTGAAAACCATCAAAACCACGAAAAGTTCTTGTATTTGAAGATAAAATCTTTTTGCTTTGATGAAGAAAGATCTAGCTGACTGAAATAAGTTCATTGGATGAAAACCAACAAAAATTGACAAGAACCACGAAAAGTTCTTGTATTTTAAGATAAAATCTTAGGCTATTAAAGAAAAAACTTCCAGCTCGCTGAAATCTGTTCATTTGCTGAAAACCATCAAAACCACGAAAAGTTCTTGTATTTGAAGATAAAATCTTTTTGCTTTGAAGAAGAAAGATCTAGCTGACTGAAATAAGTTCATTAGATGAAAACCAACAAAAATTGACAAGAACCATGAAAAGTTCTTGTATTTTAAGATAAAATCTTACTCTATTAAGGAAAAAACTTCCAGCTCGCTGAAATCTGTTCATTTGCTGAAAACCATCAAAACCACGAAAAGTTCTTGTATTTGAAGATAAAATCTTTTTGCTTTGAAGAAGAAAGATCTAGCTGACTGAAATAAGTTCATTAGATGAAAACCAACAAAAATTGACAAGAACCACGAAAAGTTCTTGTATCTTAAGATAAAATATTACGCTATTAAAGAAAAAACTCCCAGCTCGCTGAAATATGTTCATTTGCTGAAAACCATCAAAACCACGAAAAGTTCTTGAATTTGAAGATAAAATCTTTTTGCTTTGAAGAAGAAAGATCTAGCTGACTGAAATAAGTTCATTAGATGAAAACCAACAAAAATTGACAAGAACCACGAAAAGTTCTTGTATTTTAAGATAAAATCTTACTCTATTAAGGAAAAAACTTCCAGCTCGCTGAAATATGTTCATTTGCTGAAAACCATCAAAACCACGAAAAGTTCTTGTATTTGAAGATAAAATCTTTTTGCTTTGAAGAAGAAAGATCTAGCTGACTGAAATAAGTTCATTAGATGAAAACCAACAAAAATTGACAAGAACCACGAAAAGTTCTTGTATTTTAAGATAAAATCTTAGGCTATTAAAGAAAAAACTTCCAGCTCGCTGAAATCTGTTCATTTGCTGAAAACCATCAAAACCACGAAAAGTTCTTGTATTTGAAGATAAAATCTTTTTGCTTTGAAGAAGAAAGATCTAGCTGACTGAAATAAGTTCATTAGATGAAAACCAACAAAAATTGACAAGAACCACGAAAAGTTCTTGTATTTTAAGATAAAATCTTACTCGATTCAGGAAACATCTTCCAGCTCGCTGAAATATGTTCATTTGCTGAAAACCATCAAAACCACGAAAAGTTCTTGTATTTGAAGATAAAATCTTTTTGCTTTGAAGAAGAAAGATCTAGCTGACTGAAATAAGTTCATTAGATGAAAACCAACAAAAATTGACAAGAACCACGAAAAATTCTTGTATTTTAAGATAAAATCTTACGCTATTAAAGAAAAATCTCCCAGCTCGCTGAAATATGTTCATTTGCTGAAAACCAACAAAACCACGAAAAGTTCTTGTATTTGAAGATAAAATCTTTTTTCTTTGAAGAAGAAAGATCTAGCTGACTGAAATAAGTTCATTCGATGAAAACCAACAAAAATTGACAAGAACCACGAAAAGTTCTTGTATTTTAAGATAAAATCTTACTCTATTCAGGAAAAAACTTGCAGCTCGCTGAAATATGTTCATTTGCTGAAAACCATCAAAACCACGAAAAGTTCTTGAATTTGAAGATAAAATCTTTTTGCTTTGAAGAAGAAAGATCTAGCTGACTGAAATAAGTTCATTAGATGAAAACCAACAAAAATTGACAAGAACCACGAAAAGTTCTTGTATTTTAAGATAAAATCTTACTCTATTAAGGAAAAAACTTCCAGCTCGCTGAAATATGTTCATTTGCTGAAAACTATCAGAACCACGAAAAGTTCTTGTATTTGAAGATAAAATCTTTTTGCTTTGAAGAAGAAAGATCTAGCTGACTGAAATAAGTTCATTAGATGAAAACCAACAAAAATTGACAAGAACCACGAAAAGTTCTTGTATTTTAAGATAAAATCTTACTCTATTCAGGAAAAAACTTGCAGCTCGCTGAAATATGTTCATTTGCTGAAAACCATCAAAACCACGAAAAGTTCTTGAATTTGAAGATAAAATCTTTTTGCTTTGAAGAAGAAAGATCTAGCTGACTGAAATAAGTTCATTAGATGAAAACCAACAAAAATTGACAAGAACCACGAAAAGTTCTTGTATTTTAAGATAAAATCTTACTCTATTAAGGAAAAAACTTCCAGCTCGCTGAAATATGTTCATTTGCTGAAAACCATCAAAACCACGAAAAGTTCTTGTATTTGAAGATAAAATCTTTTTGCTTTGAAGAAGAAAGATCTAGCTGACTGAAATAAGTTCATTAGATGAAAACCAACAAAAATTGACAAGAACCACGAAAAGTTCTTGTATTTTAAGATAAAATCTTACTCTATTAAGGAAAAAACTTCCAGCTCGCTGAAATATGTTCATTTGCTGAAAACCATCAAAACCACGAAAAGTTCTTGTATTTGAAGATAAAATCTTTTTGCTTTGATGAAGAAAGATCTAGCTGACTGAAATAAGTTCATTGGATGAAAACCAACAAAAATTGACAAGAACCACGAAAAGTTCTTGTATTTTAAGATAAAATCTTAGGCTATTAAAGAAAAAACTTCCAGCTCGCTGAAATCTGTTCATTTGCTGAAAACCATCAAAACCACGAAAAGTTCTTGTATTTGAAGATAAAATCTTTTTGCTTTGAAGAAGAAAGATCTAGCTGACTGAAATAAGTTCATTAGATGAAAACCAACAAAAATTGACAAGAACCACGAAAAGTTCTTGTATTTTAAGATAAAATCTTACTCTATTAAGGAAAAAACTTCCAGCTCGCTGAAATATGTTCATTTGCTGAAAACCATCAAAACCACGAAAAGTTCTTGTATTTGAAGATAAAATCTTTTTGCTTTGAAGAAGAAAGATCTAGCTGACTGAAATAAGTTCATTAGATGAAAACCAACAAAAATTGACAAGAACCACGAAAAGTTCTTGTATTTTAAGATAAAATCTTACTCTGTTAAAGAAAAAACTCCCAGCTCGCTGAAATATGTTCATTTGCTGAAAAACAACAAAACCACGAAAAGTTCTTGTATTTGAAGATTAAATCTTTTTGCTTTGAAGAAGAAAGATCTAGCTGACTGAAATAAGTTCATTAGATGAAAACCAACAAAAATTGACAAGAACCACGAAAAGTTCTTGTATTTTAAGATAAAATCTTACTCTATTAAGGAAAAAACTTCCAGCTCGCTGAAATATGTTCATTTGCTGAAAACCATCAAAACCACGGAAAAGTTCTTGTATTTGAAGATAAAATCTTTTTGCTTTGAAGAAGAAAGATCTAGCTGACTGAAATAAGTTCATTGGATGAAGACCAACAAAAATTGACAAGAACCACGAAAAGTTCTTGTATTTTAAGATAAAATCTTAGGCTATTAAAGAAAAAACTTCCAGCTCGCTGAAATCTGTTCATTTGCTGAAAACCATCAAAACCACGAAAAGTTCTTGTATTTGAAGATAAAATCTTTTTGCTTTGAAGAAGAAAGATCTAGCTGACTGAAATAAGTTCATTAGATGAAAACCAACAAAAATTGACAAGAACCACGAAAAGTTCTTGTATTTTAAGATAAAATCTTCCTCGATTCAAGAAAAATCTTCCAGCTCGCTGAAATATGTTCATTTGCTGAAAACCATCAAAACCACGAAAAGTTCTTGTATTTGAAGATAAAATCTTTTTGCTTTGAAGAAGAAAGATCTAGCTGACTGAAATAAGTTCATTAGATGAAAACCAACAAAAATTGACAAGAACCACGAAAAATTCTTGTATTTTAAGATAAAATCTTACGCTATTAAAGAAAAAACTCCCAGCTCGCTGAAATATGTTCATTTGCTGAAAACCAACAAAACCACGAAAAGTTCTTGTATTTGAAGATAAAATCTTTTTTCTTTGAAGAAGAAAGATCCAGCTGACTGAAATAAGTTCATTCGATGAAAACCAACAAAAATTGACAAGAACCACGAAAAGTTCTTGTATTTTAAGATAAAATCTTACTCCATTCAGGAAAAAACTTGCAGCTCGCTGAAATATGTTCATTTGCTGAAAACCATCAAAACCACGAAAAGTTCTTGAATTTGAAGATAAAATCTTTTTGCTTTGAAGAAGAAAGATCTAGCTGACTGAAATAAGTTCATTAGATGAAAACCAACAAAAATTGACAAGAACCACGAAAAGTTCTTGTATTTTAAGATAAAATCTTACTCTATTCAGGAAAAAACTTGCAGCTCGCTGAAATATGTTCATTTGCTGAAAACCATCAAAACCACGAAAAGTTCTTGAATTTGAAGATAAAATCTTTTTGCTTTGAAGAAGAAAGATCTAGCTGACTGAAATAAGTTCATTAGATGAAAACCAACAAAAATTGACAAGAACCACGAAAAGTTCTTGTATTTTAAGATAAAATCTTACTCTATTAAGGAAAAAACTTCCAGCTCGCTGAAATATGTTCATTTGCTGAAAACCATCAAAACCACGAAAAGTTCTTGTATTTGAAGATAAAATCTTTTTGCTTTGAAGAAGAAAGATCTAGCTGACTGAAATAAGTTCATTAGATGAAAACCAACAAAAATTGACAAGAACCACGAAAAGTTCTTGTATTTTAAGATAAAATCTTACTCTATTAAGGAAAAAACTTCCAACTCGCTGAAATATGTTCATTTGCTGAAAACCATCAAAACCACGGAAAAGTTCTTGTATTTGAAGATAAAATCTTTTTGCTTTGAAGAAGAAAGATCTCGCTGACTGAAATAAGTTCATTGGATGAAGACCAACAAAAATTGACAAGAACCACGAAAAGTTCTTGTATTTTAAGATAAAATCTTAGGCTATTAAAGAAAAAACTTCCAGCTCGCTGAAATCTGTTCATTTGCTGAAAACCATCAAAACCACGAAAAGTTCTTGTATTTGAAGATAAAATCTTTTTGCTTTGAAGAAGAAAGATCTAGCTGACTGAAATAAGTTCATTAGATGAAAACCAACAAAAATTGACAAGAACCACGAAAAGTTCTTGTATTTTAAGATAAAATCTTACTCGATTCAAGAAAAATCTTCCAGCTCGCTGAAATATGTTCATTTGCTGAAAACCATCAAAACCACGAAAAGTTCTTGTATTTGAAGATAAAATCTTTTTGCTTTGAAGAAGAAAGATCTAGCTGACTGAAATAAGTTCATTAGATGAAAACCAACAAAAATTGACAAGAACCACGAAAAATTCTTGTATTTTAAGATAAAATCTTACGCTATTAAAGAAAAAACTCCCAGCTCGCTGAAATATGTTCATTTGCTGAAAACCAACAAAACCACGAAAAGTTCTTGTATTTGAAGATAAAATCTTTTTTCTTTGAAGAAGAAAGATCCAGCTGACTGAAATAAGTTCATTCGATGAAAACCAACAAAAATTGACAAGAACCACGAAAAGTTCTTGTATTTTAAGATAAAATCTTACTCTATTCAGGAAAAAACTTGCAGCTCGCTGAAATATGTTCATTTGCTGAAAACCATCAAAACCACGAAAAGTTCTTGAATTTGAAGATAAAATCTTTTTGCTTTGAAGAAGAAAGATCTAGCTGACTGAAATAATTTCATTAGATGAAAACCAACAAAAATTGACAAGAACCACGAAAAGTTCTTGTATTTTAAGATAAAATCTTACTCTATTCAGGAAAAAGCTTGCAGCTCGCTGAAATATGTTCATTTGCTGAAAACCATCAAAACCACGAAAAGTTCTTGAATTTGAAGATAAAATCTTTTTGCTTTGAAGAAGAAAGATCTAGCTGACTGAAATAAGTTCATTAGATGAAAACCAACAAAAATTGACAAGAACCACGAAAAGTTCTTGTATTTTAAGATAAAATCTTACTCTATTAAGGAAAAAATTCCAGCTCGCTGAAATATGTTCATTTGCTGAAAACCATCAAAACCACGAAAAGTTCTTGTATTTGAAGATAAAATCTTTTTGCTTTGAAGAAGAAAGATCTAGCTGACTGAAATAAGTTCATTAGATGAAAACCAACAAAAATTGACAAGAACCACGAAAAGTTCTTGTATTTTAAGATAAAATCTTACTCTATTAAGGAAAAAACTTCCAGCTCGCTGAAATATGTTCATTTGCTGAAAACCATCAAAACCACGAAAAGTTCTTGTATTTGAAGATAAAATCTTTTTGCTTTGATGAAGAAAGATCGAGCTGACTGAAATAAGTTCATTGGATGAAAACCAACAAAAATTGACAAGAACCACGAAAAGTTCTTGTATTTTAAGATAAAATCTTAGGCTATTAAAGAAAAAACTTCCAGCTCGCTGAAATCTGTTCATTTGCTGAAAACCATCAAAACCACGAAAAGTTCTTGTATTTGAAGATAAAATCTTTTTGCTTTGAAGAAGAAAGATCTAGCTGACTGAAATAAGTTCATTAGATGAAAACCAACAAAAATTGACAAGAACCACGAAAAGTTCTTGTATTTTAAGATAAAATCTTACTCGATTCAGGAAAAATCTTCCAGCTCGCTGAAATATGTTCATTTGCTGAAAACCATCAAAACCACGAAAAGTTCTTGTATTTGAAGATAAAATCTTTTTGCTTTGAAGAAGAAAGATCTAGCTGACTGAAATAAGTTCATTAGATGAAAACCAACAAAAATTGACAAGAACCACGAAAAATTCTTGTATTTTAAGATAAAATCTTACGCTATTAAAGAAAAATCTCCCAGCTCGCTGAAATATGTTCATTTGCTGAAAACCAACAAAACCACGAAAAGTTCTTGTATTTGAAGATAAAATCTTTTTTCTTTGAAGAAGAAAGATCTAGCTGACTGAAATAAGTTCATTCGATGAAAACCAACAAAAATTGACAAGAACCACGAAAAGTTCTTGTATTTTAAGATAAAATCTTACTCTATTCAGGAAAAAACTTGCAGCTCGCTGAAATATGTTCATTTGCTGAAAACCATCAAAACCACGAAAAGTTCTTGAATTTGAAGATAAAATCTTTTTGCTTTGAAGAAGAAAGATCTAGCTGACTGAAATAAGTTCATTAGATGAAAACCAACAAAAATTGACAAGAACCACGAAAAGTTCTTGTATTTTAAGATAAAATCTTACTCTATTAAGGAAAAAACTTCCAGCTCGCTGAAATATGTTCATTTGCTGAAAACTATCAGAACCACGAAAAGTTCTTGTATTTGAAGATAAAATCTTTTTGCTTTGAAGAAGAAAGATCTAGCTGACTGAAATAAGTTCATTAGATGAAAACCAACAAAAATTGACAAGAACCACGAAAAGTTCTTGTATTTTAAGATAAAATCTTACTCTATTCAGGAAAAAACTTGCAGCTCGCTGAAATATGTTCATTTGCTGAAAACCATCAAAACCACGAAAAGTTCTTGAATTTGAAGATAAAATCTTTTTGCTTTGAAGAAGAAAGATCTAGCTGACTGAAATAAGTTCATTAGATGAAAACCAACAAAAATTGACAAGAACCACGAAAAGTTCTTGTATTTTAAGATAAAATCTTACTCTATTAAGGAAAAAACTTCCAGCTCGCTGAAATATGTTCATTTGCTGAAAACCATCAAAACCACGAAAAGTTCTTGTATTTGAAGATAAAATCTTTTTGCTTTGAAGAAGAAAGATCTAGCTGACTGAAATAAGTTCATTAGATGAAAACCAACAAAAATTGACAAGAACCACGAAAAGTTCTTGTATTTTAAGATAAAATCTTACTCTATTAAGGAAAAAACTTCCAGCTCGCTGAAATATGTTCATTTGCTGAAAACCATCAAAACCACGAAAAGTTCTTGTATTTGAAGATAAAATCTTTTTGCTTTGATGAAGAAAGATCTAGCTGACTGAAATAAGTTCATTGGATGAAAACCAACAAAAATTGACAAGAACCACGAAAAGTTCTTGTATTTTAAGATAAAATCTTAGGCTATTAAAGAAAAAACTTCCAGCTCGCTGAAATCTGTTCATTTGCTGAAAACCATCAAAACCACGAAAAGTTCTTGTATTTGAAGATAAAATCTTTTTGCTTTGAAGAAGAAAGATCTAGCTGACTGAAATAAGTTCATTAGATGAAAACCAACAAAAATTGACAAGAACCACGAAAAGTTCTTGTATTTTAAGATAAAATCTTACTCTATTAAGGAAAAAACTTCCAGCTCGCTGAAATATGTTCATTTGCTGAAAACCATCAAAACCACGAAAAGTTCTTGTATTTGAAGATAAAATCTTTTTGCTTTGAAGAAGAAAGATCTAGCTGACTGAAATAAGTTCATTAGATGAAAACCAACAAAAATTGACAAGAACCACGAAAAGTTCTTGTATTTTAAGATAAAATCTTACTCTGTTAAAGAAAAAACTCCCAGCTCGCTGAAATATGTTCATTTGCTGAAAAACAACAAAACCACGAAAAGTTCTTGTATTTGAAGATTAAATCTTTTTGCTTTGAAGAAGAAAGATCTAGCTGACTGAAATAAGTTCATTAGATGAAAACCAACAAAAATTGACAAGAACCACGAAAAGTTCTTGTATTTTAAGATAAAATCTTACTCTATTAAGGAAAAAACTTCCAGCTCGCTGAAATATGTTCATTTGCTGAAAACCATCAAAACCACGGAAAAGTTCTTGTATTTGAAGATAAAATCTTTTTGCTTTGAAGAAGAAAGATCTAGCTGACTGAAATAAGTTCATTGGATGAAGACCAACAAAAATTGACAAGAACCACGAAAAGTTCTTGTATTTTAAGATAAAATCTTAGGCTATTAAAGAAAAAACTTCCAGCTCGCTGAAATCTGTTCATTTGCTGAAAACCATCAAAACCACGAAAAGTTCTTGTATTTGAAGATAAAATCTTTTTGCTTTGAAGAAGAAAGATCTAGCTGACTGAAATAAGTTCATTAGATGAAAACCAACAAAAATTGACAAGAACCACGAAAAGTTCTTGTATTTTAAGATAAAATCTTCCTCGATTCAAGAAAAATCTTCCAGCTCGCTGAAATATGTTCATTTGCTGAAAACCATCAAAACCACGAAAAGTTCTTGTATTTGAAGATAAAATCTTTTTGCTTTGAAGAAGAAAGATCTAGCTGACTGAAATAAGTTCATTAGATGAAAACCAACAAAAATTGACAAGAACCACGAAAAATTCTTGTATTTTAAGATAAAATCTTACGCTATTAAAGAAAAAACTCCCAGCTCGCTGAAATATGTTCATTTGCTGAAAACCAACAAAACCACGAAAAGTTCTTGTATTTGAAGATAAAATCTTTTTTCTTTGAAGAAGAAAGATCCAGCTGACTGAAATAAGTTCATTCGATGAAAACCAACAAAAATTGACAAGAACCACGAAAAGTTCTTGTATTTTAAGATAAAATCTTACTCTATTCAGGAAAAAACTTGCAGCTCGCTGAAATATGTTCATTTGCTGAAAACCATCAAAACCACGAAAAGTTCTTGAATTTGAAGATAAAATCTTTTTGCTTTGAAGAAGAAAGATCTAGCTGACTGAAATAAGTTCATTAGATGAAAACCAACAAAAATTGACAAGAACCACGAAAAGTTCTTGTATTTTAAGATAAAATCTTACTCTATTCAGGAAAAAACTTGCAGCTCGCTGAAATATGTTCATTTGCTGAAAACCATCAAAACCACGAAAAGTTCTTGAATTTGAAGATAAAATCTTTTTGCTTTGAAGAAGAAAGATCTAGCTGACTGAAATAAGTTCATTAGATGAAAACCAACAAAAATTGACAAGAACCACGAAAAGTTCTTGTATTTTAAGATAAAATCTTACTCTATTAAGGAAAAAACTTCCAGCTCGCTGAAATATGTTCATTTGCTGAAAACCATCAAAACCACGAAAAGTTCTTGTATTTGAAGATAAAATCTTTTTGCTTTGAAGAAGAAAGATCTAGCTGACTGAAATAAGTTCATTAGATGAAAACCAACAAAAATTGACAAGAACCACGAAAAGTTCTTGTATTTTAAGATAAAATCTTACTCTATTAAGGAAAAAACTTCCAACTCGCTGAAATATGTTCATTTGCTGAAAACCATCAAAACCACGGAAAAGTTCTTGTATTTGAAGATAAAATCTTTTTGCTTTGAAGAAGAAAGATCTCGCTGACTGAAATAAGTTCATTGGATGAAGACCAACAAAAATTGACAAGAACCACGAAAAGTTCTTGTATTTTAAGATAAAATCTTAGGCTATTAAAGAAAAAACTTCCAGCTCGCTGAAATCTGTTCATTTGCTGAAAACCATCAAAACCACGAAAAGTTCTTGTATTTGAAGATAAAATCTTTTTGCTTTGAAGAAGAAAGATCTAGCTGACTGAAATAAGTTCATTAGATGAAAACCAACAAAAATTGACAAGAACCACGAAAAGTTCTTGTATTTTAAGATAAAATCTTACTCGATTCAAGAAAAATCTTCCAGCTCGCTGAAATATGTTCATTTGCTGAAAACCATCAAAACCACGAAAAGTTCTTGTATTTGAAGATAAAATCTTTTTGCTTTGAAGAAGAAAGATCTAGCTGACTGAAATAAGTTCATTAGATGAAAACCAACAAAAATTGACAAGAACCACGAAAAATTCTTGTATTTTAAGATAAAATCTTACGCTATTAAAGAAAAAACTCCCAGCTCGCTGAAATATGTTCATTTGCTGAAAACCAACAAAACCACGAAAAGTTCTTGTATTTGAAGATAAAATCTTTTTTCTTTGAAGAAGAAAGATCCAGCTGACTGAAATAAGTTCATTCGATGAAAACCAACAAAAATTGACAAGAACCACGAAAAGTTCTTGTATTTTAAGATAAAATCTTACTCTATTCAGGAAAAAACTTGCAGCTCGCTGAAATATGTTCATTTGCTGAAAACCATCAAAACCACGAAAAGTTCTTGAATTTGAAGATAAAATCTTTTTGCTTTGAAGAAGAAAGATCTAGCTGACTGAAATAATTTCATTAGATGAAAACCAACAAAAATTGACAAGAACCACGAAAAGTTCTTGTATTTTAAGATAAAATCTTACTCTATTCAGGAAAAAGCTTGCAGCTCGCTGAAATATGTTCATTTGCTGAAAACCATCAAAACCACGAAAAGTTCTTGAATTTGAAGATAAAATCTTTTTGCTTTGAAGAAGAAAGATCTAGCTGACTGAAATAAGTTCATTAGATGAAAACCAACAAAAATTGACAAGAACCACGAAAAGTTCTTGTATTTTAAGATAAAATCTTACTCTATTAAGGAAAAAATTCCAGCTCGCTGAAATATGTTCATTTGCTGAAAACCATCAAAACCACGAAAAGTTCTTGTATTTGAAGATAAAATCTTTTTGCTTTGAAGAAGAAAGATCTAGCTGACTGAAATAAGTTCATTAGATGAAAACCAACAAAAATTGACAAGAACCACGAAAAGTTCTTGTATTTTAAGATAAAATCTTACTCTATTAAGGAAAAAACTTCCAGCTCGCTGAAATATGTTCATTTGCTGAAAACCATCAAAACCACGAAAAGTTCTTGTATTTGAAGATAAAATCTTTTTGCTTTGATGAAGAAAGATCGAGCTGACTGAAATAAGTTCATTGGATGAAAACCAACAAAAATTGACAAGAACCACGAAAAGTTCTTGTATTTTAAGATAAAATCTTAGGCTATTCAGGAAAAAACTTCCAGCTCGCTGAAATCTGTTCATTTGCTGAAAACCATCAAAACCACGAAAAGTTCTTGTATTTGAAGATAAAATCTTTTTGCTTTGAAGAAGAAAGATCTAGCTGACTGAAATAAGTTCATTAGATGAAAACCAACAAAAATTGACAAGAACCACGAAAAGTTCTTGTATTTTAAGATAAAATCTTACTCTATTAAGGAAAAAACTTCCAGCTCGCTGAAATATGTTCATTTGCTGAAAACCATCAAAACCACGAAAAGTTCTTGTATTTGAAGATAAAATCTTTTTGCTTTGAAGAAGAAAGATCTAGCTGACTGAAATAAGTTCATTAGATGAAAACCAACAAAAATTGACAAGAACCACGAAAAGTTCTTGTATTTTAAGATAAAATCTTACTCTGTTAAAGAAAAAACTCCCAGCTCGCTGAAATATGTTCATTTGCTGAAAAACAACAAAACCGCGAAAAGTTCTTGTATTTGAAGATAAAATCTTTTTGCTTTGAAGAAGAAAGATCTAGCTGACTGAAATAAGTTCATTAGATGAAAACCAACAAAAATTGACAAGAACCACGAAAAGTTCTTGTATTTTAAGATAAAATCTTACTCTATTAAGGAAAAAACTTCCAGCTCGCTGAAATATGTTCATTTGCTGAAAACCATCAAAACCACGAAAAGTTCTTGTATTTGAAGATAAAATCTTTTTGCTTTGAAGAAGAAAGATCTAGCTGACTGAAATAAGTTCATTAGATGAAAACCAACAAAAATTGACAAGAACCACGAAAAGTTCTTGTATTTTAAGATAAAATCTTAGGCTATTGAAGAAAAAACTTCCAGCTCGCTGAAATCTGTTCATTTGCTGAAAACCATCAAAACCACGAAAAGTTCTTGTATTTGAAGATAAAATCTTTTTGCTTTGAAGAAGAAAGATCTAGCTGACTGAAATAAGTTCATTAGATGAAAACCAACAAAAATTGACAAGAACCACGAAAAGTTCTTGTATTTTAAGATAAAATCTTACTCTATTCAGGAAAAAACTTCCAGCTCGCTGAAATCTGTTCATTTGCTGAAAACCAACAAGACCACCAAAAGTTCTTGTATTTGAAGATAAAATCTTTTTGCTTTGACGAAGAAAGATCTAGCTGACTGAAATAAGTTCATTAGATGAAAACCAACAAAAATTGACAAGAACCACGAAAAGTTCTTGTATTTTAAGATAAAATCTTACTCTATTCAGGAAAAAACTTCCAGCTCGCTGAAATATGTTCATTTGCTGAAAACCATCAAAACCACGAAAAGTTCTTGTATTTGAAGATAAAATCTTTTTGCTTTGAAGAAGAAAGATCCAGCTGACTGAAATAAGTTCATTAGATGAAAACCAACAAAAATTGACAAGAACCACGAAAAGTTCTTGTATTTTAAGATAAAATCTTACGCTATTAAAGAAAAAACTCCCAGCTCGCTGAAATATGTTCATTTGCTGAAAACCAACAAAACCACGAAAAGTTCTTGTATTTGAAGATAAAATCTTTTTTCTTTGACGAAGAAAGATCTAGCTGACTGAAATAAGTTCATTAGATGAAAACCAACAAAAATTGACAAGAACCACGAAAAGTTCTTGTATTTGAAGATAAAATCTTACTCTATTAAGGAAAAAACTTCCAGCTCGCTGAAATATGTTCATTTGCTGAAAACCATCAAAACCACGAAAAGTTCTTGTATTTGAAGATAAAATCTTTTTTCTTTGAAGAAGAAAGATCTAGCTGACTGAAATAAGTTCATTAGATGAAAACCAACAAAAATTGACAAGAACCACGAAAAGTTCTTGTATTTTAAGATAAAATCTTACTCTATTAAGGAAAAAACTTCCAGCTCGCTGAAATATGTTCATTTGCTGAAAACCATCAAAACCACGAAAAGTTCTTGTATTTGAAGATAAAATCTTTTTGCTTTGATGAAGAAAGATCGAGCTGACTGAAATAAGTTCATTGGATGAAAACCAACAAAAATTGACAAGAACCACGAAAAGTTCTTGTATTTTAAGATAAAATCTTAGGCTATTCAGGAAAAAACTTCCAGCTCGCTGAAATCTGTTCATTTGCTGAAAACCATCAAAACCACGAAAAGTTCTTGTATTTGAAGATAAAATCTTTTTGCTTTGAAGAAGAAAGATCTAGCTGACTGAAATAAGTTCATTAGATGAAAACCAACAAAAATTGACAAGAACCACGAAAAGTTCTTGTATTTTAAGATAAAATCTTACTCTATTAAGGAAAAAACTTCCAGCTCGCTGAAATATGTTCATTTGCTGAAAACCATCAAAACCACGAAAAGTTCTTGTATTTGAAGATAAAATCTTTTTGCTTTGAAGAAGAAAGATCTAGCTGACTGAAATAAGTTCATTAGATGAAAACCAACAAAAATTGACAAGAACCACGAAAAGTTCTTGTATTTTAAGATAAAATCTTACTCTGTTAAAGAAAAAACTCCCAGCTCGCTGAAATATGTTCATTTGCTGAAAAACAACAAAACCGCGAAAAGTTCTTGTATTTGAAGATAAAATCTTTTTGCTTTGAAGAAGAAAGATCTAGCTGACTGAAATAAGTTCATTAGATGAAAACCAACAAAAATTGACAAGAACCACGAAAAGTTCTTGTATTTTAAGATAAAATCTTACTCTATTAAGGAAAAAACTTCCAGCTCGCTGAAATATGTTCATTTGCTGAAAACCATCAAAACCACGAAAAGTTCTTGTATTTGAAGATAAAATCTTTTTGCTTTGAAGAAGAAAGATCTAGCTGACTGAAATAAGTTCATTAGATGAAAACCAACAAAAATTGACAAGAACCACGAAAAGTTCTTGTATTTTAAGATAAAATCTTAGGCTATTGAAGAAAAAACTTCCAGCTCGCTGAAATCTGTTCATTTGCTGAAAACCATCAAAACCACGAAAAGTTCTTGTATTTGAAGATAAAATCTTTTTGCTTTGAAGAAGAAAGATCTAGCTGACTGAAATAAGTTCATTAGATGAAAACCAACAAAAATTGACAAGAACCACGAAAAGTTCTTGTATTTTAAGATAAAATCTTACTCTATTCAGGAAAAAACTTCCAGCTCGCTGAAATCTGTTCATTTGCTGAAAACCAACAAGACCACCAAAAGTTCTTGTATTTGAAGATAAAATCTTTTTGCTTTGACGAAGAAAGATCTAGCTGACTGAAATAAGTTCATTAGATGAAAACCAACAAAAATTGACAAGAACCACGAAAAGTTCTTGTATTTTAAGATAAAATCTTACTCTATTCAGGAAAAAACTTCCAGCTCGCTGAAATATGTTCATTTGCTGAAAACCATCAAAACCACGAAAAGTTCTTGTATTTGAAGATAAAATCTTTTTGCTTTGAAGAAGAAAGATCCAGCTGACTGAAATAAGTTCATTAGATGAAAACCAACAAAAATTGACAAGAACCACGAAAAGTTCTTGTATTTTAAGATAAAATCTTACGCTATTAAAGAAAAAACTCCCAGCTCGCTGAAATATGTTCATTTGCTGAAAACCAACAAAACCACGAAAAGTTCTTGTATTTGAAGATAAAATCTTTTTTCTTTGACGAAGAAAGATCTAGCTGACTGAAATAAGTTCATTAGATGAAAACCAACAAAAATTGACAAGAACCACGAAAAGTTCTTGTATTTGAAGATAAAATCTTACTCTATTAAGGAAAAAACTTCCAGCTCGCTGAAATATGTTCATTTGCTGAAAACCATCAAAACCACGAAAAGTTCTTGTATTTGAAGATAAAATCTTTTTTCTTTGAAGAAGAAAGATCTAGCTGACTGAAATAAGTTCATTAGATGAAAACCAACAAAAATTGACAAGAACCACGAAAAGTTCTTGTATTTTAAGATAAAATCTTACTCTATTAAGGAAAAAACTTCCAGCTCGCTGAAATATGTTCATTTGCTGAAAACCATCAAAACCACGAAAAGTTCTTGTATTTGAAGATAAAATCTTTTTGCTTTGATGAAGAAAGATCGAGCTGACTGAAATAAGTTCATTGGATGAAAACCAACAAAAATTGACAAGAACCACGAAAAGTTCTTGTATTTTAAGATAAAATCTTAGGCTATTCAGGAAAAAACTTCCAGCTCGCTGAAATCTGTTCATTTGCTGAAAACCATCAAAACCACGAAAAGTTCTTGTATTTGAAGATAAAATCTTTTTGCTTTGAAGAAGAAAGATCTAGCTGACTGAAATAAGTTCATTAGATGAAAACCAACAAAAATTGACAAGAACCACGAAAAGTTCTTGTATTTTAAGATAAAATCTTACTCTATTAAGGAAAAAACTTCCAGCTCGCTGAAATATGTTCATTTGCTGAAAACCATCAAAACCACGAAAAGTTCTTGTATTTGAAGATAAAATCTTTTTGCTTTGAAGAAGAAAGATCTAGCTGACTGAAATAAGTTCATTAGATGAAAACCAACAAAAATTGACAAGAACCACGAAAAGTTCTTGTATTTTAAGATAAAATCTTACTCTGTTAAAGAAAAAACTCCCAGCTCGCTGAAATATGTTCATTTGCTGAAAAACAACAAAACCGCGAAAAGTTCTTGTATTTGAAGATAAAATCTTTTTGCTTTGAAGAAGAAAGATCTAGCTGACTGAAATAAGTTCATTAGATGAAAACCAACAAAAATTGACAAGAACCACGAAAAGTTCTTGTATTTTAAGATAAAATCTTACTCTATTAAGGAAAAAACTTCCAGCTCGCTGAAATATGTTCATTTGCTGAAAACCATCAAAACCACGAAAAGTTCTTGTATTTGAAGATAAAATCTTTTTGCTTTGAAGAAGAAAGATCTAGCTGACTGAAATAAGTTCATTAGATGAAAACCAACAAAAATTGACAAGAACCACGAAAAGTTCTTGTATTTTAAGATAAAATCTTAGGCTATTGAAGAAAAAACTTCCAGCTCGCTGAAATCTGTTCATTTGCTGAAAACCATCAAAACCACGAAAAGTTCTTGTATTTGAAGATAAAATCTTTTTGCTTTGAAGAAGAAAGATCTAGCTGACTGAAATAAGTTCATTAGATGAAAACCAACAAAAATTGACAAGAACCACGAAAAGTTCTTGTATTTTAAGATAAAATCTTACTCTATTCAGGAAAAAACTTCCAGCTCGCTGAAATCTGTTCATTTGCTGAAAACCAACAAGACCACCAAAAGTTCTTGTATTTGAAGATAAAATCTTTTTGCTTTGACGAAGAAAGATCTAGCTGACTGAAATAAGTTCATTAGATGAAAACCAACAAAAATTGACAAGAACCACGAAAAGTTCTTGTATTTTAAGATAAAATCTTACTCTATTCAGGAAAAAACTTCCAGCTCGCTGAAATATGTTCATTTGCTGAAAACCATCAAAACCACGAAAAGTTCTTGTATTTGAAGATAAAATCTTTTTGCTTTGAAGAAGAAAGATCCAGCTGACTGAAATAAGTTCATTAGATGAAAACCAACAAAAATTGACAAGAACCACGAAAAGTTCTTGTATTTTAAGATAAAATCTTACGCTATTAAAGAAAAAACTCCCAGCTCGCTGAAATATGTTCATTTGCTGAAAACCAACAAAACCACGAAAAGTTCTTGTATTTGAAGATAAAATCTTTTTTCTTTGACGAAGAAAGATCTAGCTGACTGAAATAAGTTCATTAGATGAAAACCAACAAAAATTGACAAGAACCACGAAAAGTTCTTGTATTTGAAGATAAAATCTTACTCTATTAAGGAAAAAACTTCCAGCTCGCTGAAATATGTTCATTTGCTGAAAACCATCAAAACCACGAAAAGTTCTTGTATTTGAAGATAAAATCTTTTTTCTTTGAAGAAGAAAGATCTAGCTGACTGAAATAAGTTCATTAGATGAAAACCAACAAAAATTGACAAGAACCACGAAAAGTTCTTGTATTTTAAGATAAAATCTTACTCTGTTAAAGAAAAAACTCCCAGCTCGCTGAAATATGTTCATTTGCTGAAAAACAACAAAACCGCGAAAAGTTCTTGTATTTGAAGATAAAATCTTTTTGCTTTGAAGAAGAAAGATCTAGCTGACTGAAATAAGTTCATTAGATGAAAACCAACAAAAATTGACAAGAACCACGAAAAGTTCTTGTATTTTAAGATAAAATCTTACTCTATTAAGGAAAAAACTTCCAGCTCGCTGAAATATGTTCATTTGCTGAAAACCATCAAAACCACGAAAAGTTCTTGTATTTGAAGATAAAATCTTTTTGCTTTGAAGAAGAAAGATCTAGCTGACTGAAATAAGTTCATTAGATGAAAACCAACAAAAATTGACAAGAACCACGAAAAGTTCTTGTATTTTAAGATAAAATCTTAGGCTATTGAAGAAAAAACTTCCAGCTCGCTGAAATCTGTTCATTTGCTGAAAACCATCAAAACCACCAAAAGTTCTTGTATTTGAAGATAAAATCTTTTTGCTTTGAAGAAGAAAGATCTAGCTGACTGAAATAAGTTCATTAGATGAAAACCAACAAAAATTGACAAGAACCACGAAAAGTTCTTTTATTTTAAGATAAAATCTTACTCTATTCAGGAAAAAACTTCCAGCTCGCTGAAATCTGTTCATTTGCTGAAAACCAACAAGACCACCAAAAGTTCTTGTATTTGAAGATAAAATCTTTTTGCTTTGACGAAGAAAGATCTAGCTGACTGAAATAAGTTCATTAGATGAAAACCAACAAAAATTGACAAGAACCACGAAAAGTTCTTGTATTTTAAGATAAAATCTTACTCTATTCAGGAAAAAACTTCCAGCTCGCTGAAATATGTTCATTTGCTGAAAACCATCAAAACCACGAAAAGTTCTTGTATTTGAAGATAAAATCTTTTTGCTTTGAAGAAGAAAGATCCAGCTGACTGAAATAAGTTCATTAGATGAAAACCAACAAAAATTGACAAGAACCACGAAAAGTTCTTGTATTTTAAGATAAAATCTTACGCTATTAAAGAAAAAACTCCCAGCTCGCTGAAATATGTTCATTTGCTGAAAACCAACAAAACCACGAAAAGTTCTTGTATTTGAAGATAAAATCTTTTTTCTTTGACGAAGAAAGATCTAGCTGACTGAAATAAGTTCATTAGATGAAAACCAACAAAAATTGACAAGAACCACGAAAAGTTCTTGTATTTGAAGATAAAATCTTACTCTATTAAGGAAAAAACTTCCAGCTCGCTGAAATATGTTCATTTGCTGAAAACCATCAAAACCACGAAAAGTTCTTGTATTTGAAGATAAAATCTTTTTTCTTTGAAGAAGAAAGATCTAGCTGACTGAAATAAGTTCATTAGATGAAAACCAACAAAAATTGACAAGAACCACGAAAAGTTCTTGTATTTTAAGATAAAATCTTAGGCTATTAAAGAAAAAACTTCCAGCTCGCTGAAATCTGTTCATTTGCTGAAAACCATCAAAACCACGAAAAGTTCTTGTATTTGAAGATAAAATCTTTTTGCTTTGAAGAAGAAAGATCTAGCTGACTGAAATAAGTTCATTAGATGAAAACCAACAAAAATTGACAAGAACCACGAAAAGTTCTTGTATTTTAAGATAAAATCTTACTCTGTTAAAGAAAAAACTCCCAGCTCGCTGAAATATGTTCATTTGCTGAAAAACAACAAAACCGCGAAAAGTTCTTGTATTTGAAGATAAAATCTTTTTGCTTTGAAGAAGAAAGATCTAGCTGACTGAAATAAGTTCATTAGATGAAAACCAACAAAAATTGACAAGAACCACGAAAAGTTCTTGTATTTTAAGATAAAATCTTACTCTATTAAGGAAAAAACTTCCAGCTCGCTGAAAGATGTTCATTTGCTGAAAACCATCAAAACCACGAAAAGTTCTTGTATTTGAAGATAAAATCTTTTTGCTTTGAAGAAGAAAGATCCAGCTGACTGAAATAAGTTCATTAGATGAAAACCAACAAAAATTGACAAGAACCACGAAAAGTTCTTGTATTTTAAGATAAAATCTTACTCTATTAAGGAAAAAACTTCCAGCTCGCTGAAATATGTTCATTTGCTGAAAACCATCAAAACCACGAAAAGTTCTTGTATTTGAAGATAAAATCTTTTTGCTTTGAAGAAGAAAGATCTAGCTGACTGAAATAAGTTCATTAGATGAAAACCAACAAAAATTGACAAGAACCACGAAAAGTTCTTGTATTTTAAGATAAAATCTTAGGCTATTGAAGAAAAAACTTCCAGCTCGCTGAAATCTGTTCATTTGCTGAAAACCATCAAAACCACGAAAAGTTCTTGTATTTGAAGATAAAATCTTTTTGCTTTGAAGAAGAAAGATCTAGCTGACTGAAATAAGTTCATTAGATGAAAACCAACAAAAATTGACAAGAACCACGAAAAGTTCTTGTATTTTAAGATAAAATCTTACTCTATTCAGGAAAAAACTTCCAGCTCGCTGAAATCTGTTCATTTGCTGAAAACCAACAAAACCACCAAAAGTTCTTGTATTTGAAGATAAAATCTTTTTGCTTTGACGAAGAAAGATCTAGCTGACTGAAATAAGTTCATTAGATGAAAACCAACAAAAATTGACAAGAACCACGAAAAGTTCTTGTATTTTAAGATAAAATCTTACTCTATTCAGGAAAAAACTTCCAGCTCGCTGAAATATGTTCATTTGCTGAAAACCATCAAAACCACGAAAAGTTCTTGTATTTGAAGATAAAATCTTTTTGCTTTGAAGAAGAAAGATCTAGCTGACTGAAATAAGTTCATTAGATGAAAACCAACAAAAATTGACAAGAACCACGAAAAGTTCTTTTATTTTAAGATAAAATCTTACTCTATTCAGGAAAAAACTTCCAGCTCGCTGAAATCTGTTCATTTGCTGAAAACCAACAAGACCACCAAAAGTTCTTGTATTTGAAGATAAAATCTTTTTGCTTTGACGAAGAAAGATCTAGCTGACTGAAATAAGTTCATTAGATGAAAACCAACAAAAATTGACAAGAACCACGAAAAGTTCTTGTATTTTAAGATAAAATCTTACTCTATTCAGGAAAAAACTTCCAGCTCGCTGAAATATGTTCATTTGCTGAAAACCATCAAAACCACGAAAAGTTCTTGTATTTGAAGATAAAATCTTTTTGCTTTGAAGAAGAAAGATCCAGCTGACTGAAATAAGTTCATTAGATGAAAACCAACAAAAATTGACAAGAACCACGAAAAGTTCTTGTATTTTAAGATAAAATCTTACGCTATTAAAGAAAAAACTCCCAGCTCGCTGAAATATGTTCATTTGCTGAAAACCAACAAAACCACGAAAAGTTCTTGTATTTGAAGATAAAATCTTTTTTCTTTGACGAAGAAAGATCTAGCTGACTGAAATAAGTTCATTAGATGAAAACCAACAAAAATTGACAAGAACCACGAAAAGTTCTTGTATTTGAAGATAAAATCTTACTCTATTAAGGAAAAAACTTCCAGCTCGCTGAAATATGTTCATTTGCTGAAAACCATCAAAACCACGAAAAGTTCTTGTATTTGAAGATAAAATCTTTTTTCTTTGAAGAAGAAAGATCTAGCTGACTGAAATAAGTTCATTAGATGAAAACCAACAAAAATTGACAAGAACCACGAAAAGTTCTTGTATTTTAAGATAAAATCTTAGGCTATTAAAGAAAAAACTTCCAGCTCGCTGAAATCTGTTCATTTGCTGAAAACCATCAAAACCACGAAAAGTTCTTGTATTTGAAGATAAAATCTTTTTGCTTTGAAGAAGAAAGATCTAGCTGACTGAAATAAGTTCATTAGATGAAAACCAACAAAAATTGACAAGAACCACGAAAAGTTCTTGTATTTTAAGATAAAATCTTACTCTGTTAAAGAAAAAACTCCCAGCTCGCTGAAATATGTTCATTTGCTGAAAAACAACAAAACCGCGAAAAGTTCTTGTATTTGAAGATAAAATCTTTTTGCTTTGAAGAAGAAAGATCTAGCTGACTGAAATAAGTTCATTAGATGAAAACCAACAAAAATTGACAAGAACCACGAAAAGTTCTTGTATTTTAAGATAAAATCTTACTCTATTAAGGAAAAAACTTCCAGCTCGCTGAAAGATGTTCATTTGCTGAAAACCATCAAAACCACGAAAAGTTCTTGTATTTGAAGATAAAATCTTTTTGCTTTGAAGAAGAAAGATCCAGCTGACTGAAATAAGTTCATTAGATGAAAACCAACAAAAATTGACAAGAACCACGAAAAGTTCTTGTATTTTAAGATAAAATCTTACTCTATTAAGGAAAAAACTTCCAGCTCGCTGAAATATGTTCATTTGCTGAAAACCATCAAAACCACGAAAAGTTCTTGTATTTGAAGATAAAATCTTTTTGCTTTGAAGAAGAAAGATCTAGCTGACTGAAATAAGTTCATTAGATGAAAACCAACAAAAATTGACAAGAACCACGAAAAGTTCTTGTATTTTAAGATAAAATCTTAGGCTATTGAAGAAAAAACTTCCAGCTCGCTGAAATCTGTTCATTTGCTGAAAACCATCAAAACCACGAAAAGTTCTTGTATTTGAAGATAAAATCTTTTTGCTTTGAAGAAGAAAGATCTAGCTGACTGAAATAAGTTCATTAGATGAAAACCAACAAAAATTGACAAGAACCACGAAAAGTTCTTGTATTTTAAGATAAAATCTTACTCTATTCAGGAAAAAACTTCCAGCTCGCTGAAATCTGTTCATTTGCTGAAAACCAACAAAACCACCAAAAGTTCTTGTATTTGAAGATAAAATCTTTTTGCTTTGACGAAGAAAGATCTAGCTGACTGAAATAAGTTCATTAGATGAAAACCAACAAAAATTGACAAGAACCACGAAAAGTTCTTGTATTTTAAGATAAAATCTTACTCTATTCAGGAAAAAACTTCCAGCTCGCTGAAATATGTTCATTTGCTGAAAACCATCAAAACCACGAAAAGTTCTTGTATTTGAAGATAAAATCTTTTTGCTTTGAAGAAGAAAGATCCAGCTGACTGAAATAAGTTCATTAGATGAAAACCAACAAAAATTGACAAGAACCACGAAAAGTTCTTGTATTTTAAGATAAAATCTTACGCTATTAAAGAAAAAACTCCCAGCTCGCTGAAATATGTTCATTTGCTGAAAACCAACAAAACCACGAAAAGTTCTTGTATTTGAAGATAAAATCTTTTTTCTTTGACGAAGAAAGATCTAGCTGACTGAAATAAGTTCATTAGATGAAAACCAACAAAAATTGACAAGAACCACGAAAAGTTCTTGTATTTGAAGATAAAATCTTACTCTATTAAGGAAAAAACTTCCAGCTCGCTGAAATATGTTCATTTGCTGAAAACCATCAAAACCACGAAAAGTTCTTGTATTTGAAGATAAAATCTTTTTGCTTTGAAGAAGAAAGATCTAGCTGACTGAAATAAGTTCATTGGATGAAAACCAACAAAAATTGACAAGAACCACGAAAAGTTCTTGTATTTTAAGATAAAATCTTACGCTATGAAAGAAAAAACTCCCAGCTCGCTGAAATATGTTCATTTGCTGAAAACCAACAAAACCACGAAAAGTTCTTGTATTTGAAGATAAAATCTTTTTTCTTTGAAGAAGAAAGATCTAGCTGACTGAAATAAGTTCATTAGATGAAAACCAACAAAAATTGACAAGAACCACGAAAAGTTCTTGTATTTTAAGATAAAATCTTACTCTATTAAGGAAAAAACTTGCAGCTCGCTGAAATATGTTCATTTGCTGAAAACCATCAAAACCACGAAAAGTTCTTGAATTTGAAGATAAAATCTTTTTGCCTTGAAGAAAGATCGAGCTGACTGAAATAAGTTCATTAGATGAAAACCAACAAAAATTGACAAGAACCACGAAAAGTTCTTGTATTTTAAGATAAAATCTTACTGTATTAAGGAAAAAACTTCCAGCTCGCTGAAATATGTTCATTTGCTGAAAACCATCAAAACCACGAAAAGTTCTTGTATTTCAAGATAAAATCTTTTTGCGTTGAAGAAGAAAGATCTAGCTGACTGAAATAAGTTCATTAGATGAAAACCAACAAAAATTGACAAGAACCACGAAAAGTTCTTGTATTTTAAGATAAAATCTTACTCTATTAAGGAAAAAACTTCCAGCTCGCTGAAATCTGTTCATTTGCTGAAAACCATCAAAAACCACGAAAAGTTCTTGTATTTGAAGATAAAATCTTTTTGCTTTGAAGAAGAAAGATCTAGCTGACTGAAATAAGTTCATTAGATGAAAACCAACAAAAATTGACAAGAACCACGAAAAGTTCTTGTATTTTAAGATAAAATCTTGCTCTATTAAGGAAAAAACTTCCAGCTCGCTGAAATATGTTCATTTGCTGAAAACCATCAAAACCACGAAATGTTCTTGTATTTGAAGATAAAATCTTTTTGCTTTGAAGAAGAAAGATCCAGCTGACTGAAATAAGTTCATTAGATGAAAACCAACAAAAATTGACAAGAACCACGAAAAGTTCTTGTATTTTAAGATAATATCTTACGCTATTAAAGAAAAAACTCCCAGCTCGCTGAAATATGTTCATTTGCTGAAAACCAACAAAACCACGAAAAGTTCTTGTATTTGAAGATAAAATCTTTTTGCTTTGAAGAAGAAAGATCGAGCTGACTGAAATAAGTTCATTAGATGAAAACCAACAAAAATTGACAAGAACCACGAAAAGTTCTTGTATTTTAAGATAAAATCTTACTCTGTTAAAGAAAAAACTCCCAGCTCGCTGAAATATGTTCATTTGCTGAAAAACAACAAAACCGCGAAAAGTTCTTGTATTTGAAGATAAAATCTTTTTGCTTTGAAGAAGAAAGATCTAGCTGACTGAAATAAGTTCATTAGATGAAAACCAACAAAAATTGACAAGAACCACGAAAAGTTCTTGTATTTTAAGATAAAATCTTACGCTATTAAAGAAAAAACTCCCAGCTCGCTGAAATATGTTCATTTGCTGAAAACCAACAAAACCACGAAAAGTTCTTGTATTTGAAGATAAAATCTTTTTTCTTTGAAGAAGAAAGATCTAGCTGACTGAAATAAGTTCATTAGATGAAAACCAACAAAAATTGACAAGAACCACGAAAAGTTCTTGTATTTTAAGATAAAATCTTACTCTATTAAGGAAAAAACTTGCAGCTCGCTGAAATATGTTCATTTGCTGAAAACCATCAAAACCACGAAAAGTTCTTGAATTTGAAGATAAAATCTTTTTGCTTTGAAGAAGAAAGATCTAGCTGACTGAAATAAGTTCATTAGATGAAAACCAACAAAAATTGACAAGAACCACGAAAAGTTCTTGTATTTTAAGATAAAATCTTACTCTATTAAGGAAAAAACTTCCAGCTCGCTGAAATATGTTCATTTGCTGAAAACCATCAAAACCACGAAAAGTTCTTGTATTTGAAGATAAAATCTTTTTGCTTTGAAGAAGAAAGATCTAGCTGACTGAAATAAGTTCATTAGATGAAAACCAACAAAAATTGACAAGAACCACGAAAAGTTCTTGTATTTTAAGATAAAATCTTACTCTATTAAGGAAAAAACTTCCAGCTCGCTGAAATCTGTTCATTTGCTGAAAACCAACAAAACCACCAAAAGTTCTTGTATTTGAAGATAAAATCTTTTTGCTTTGACGAAGAAAGATCTAGCTGACTGAAATAAGTTCATTAGATGAAAACCAACAAAAATTGACAAGAACCACGAAAAGTTCTTGTATTTTAAGATAAAATCTTACTCTATTCAGGAAAAAACTTCCAGCTCGCTGAAATATGTTCATTTGCTGAAAACCATCAAAACCACGAAAAGTTCTTGTATTTGAAGATAAAATCTTTTTGGTTTGAAGAAGAAAGATCCAGCTGACTGAAATAAGTTCATTAGATGAAAACCAACAAAAATTGACAAGAACCACGAAAACTTCTTGTATTTTAAGATAATATCTTACGCTATTAAAGAAAAAACTCCCAGCTCGCTGAAATATGTTCATTTGCTGAAAACCAACAAAACCACGAAAAGTTCTTGTATTTGAAGATAAAATCTTTTTGCTTTGAAGAAGAAAGATCGAGCTGACTGAAATAAGTTCATTAGATGAAAACCAACAAAAATTGACAAGAACCACGAAAAGTTCTTGTATTTTAAGATAAAATCTTACTCTGTTAAAGAAAAAACTCCCAGCTCGCTGAAATATGTTCATTTGCTGAAAAACAACAAAACCGCGAAAAGTTCTTGTATTTGAAGATAAAATCTTTTTGCTTTGAAGAAGAAAGATCTAGCTGACTGAAATAAGTTCATTAGATGAAAACCAACAAAAATTGACAAGAACCACGAAAAGTTCTTGTATTTTAAGATAAAATCTTACGCTATTAAAGAAAAAACTCCCAGCTCGCTGAAATATGTTCATTTGCTGAAAACCAACAAAACCACGAAAAGTTCTTGTATTTGAAGATAAAATCTTTTTTCTTTGAAGAAGAAAGATCTAGCTGACTGAAATAAGTTCATTAGATGAAAACCAACAAAAATTGACAAGAACCACGAAAAGTTCTTGTATTTTAAGATAAAATCTTACTCTATTAAGGAAAAAACTTGCAGCTCGCTGAAATATGTTCATTTGCTGAAAACCATCAAAACCACGAAAAGTTCTTGAATTTGAAGATAAAATCTTTTTGCCTTGAAGAAGAAAGATCTAGCTGACTGAAATAAGTTCATTAGATGAAAACCAACAAAAATTGACAAGAACCACGAAAAGTTCTTGTATTTTAAGATAAAATCTAACTCTATTAAGGAAAAAACTTCCAGCTCGCTGAAATATGTTCATTTGCTGAAAACCATCAAAACCACGAAAAGTTCTTGTATTTGAAGATAAAATCTTTTTGCTTTGAAGAAGAAAGATCTAGCTGACTGAAATAAGTTCATTAGATGAAAACCAACAAAAATTGACAAGAACCACGAAAAGTTCTTGTATTTTAAGATAAAATCTTACTCTATTAAGGAAAAAACTTCCAGCTCGCTGAAATATGTTCATTTGCTGAAAACCATCAAAAACCACGAAAAGTTCTTGTATTTGAAGATAAAATCTTTTTGCTTTGAAGAAGAAAGATCTAGCTGACTGAAATAAGTTCATTAGATGAAAACCAACAAAAATTGACAAGAACCACGAAAAGTTCTTGTATTTTAAGATAAAATCTTACTCTATTAAGGAAAAAACTTCCAGCTCGCTGAAATCTGTTCATTTGCTGAAAACCAACAAAACCACCAAAAGTTCTTGTATTTGAAGATAAAATCTTTTTGCTTTGACGAAGAAAGATCTAGCTGACTGAAATAAGTTCATTAGATGAAAACCAACAAAAATTGACAAGAACCACGAAAAGTTCTTGTATTTTAAGATAAAATCTTACTCTATTCAGGAAAAAACTTCCAGCTCGCTGAAATATGTTCATTTGCTGAAAACCATCAAAACCACGAAAAGTTCTTGTATTTGAAGATAAAATCTTTTTGGTTTGAAGAAGAAAGATCCAGCTGACTGAAATAAGTTCATTAGATGAAAACCAACAAAAATTGACAAGAACCACGAAAACTTCTTGTATTTTAAGATAATATCTTACGCTATTAAAGAAAAAACTCCCAGCTCGCTGAAATATGTTCATTTGCTGAAAACCAACAAAACCACGAAAAGTTCTTGTATTTGAAGATAAAATCTTTTTGCTTTGAAGAAGAAAGATCGAGCTGACTGAAATAAGTTCATTAGATGAAAACCAACAAAAATTGACAAGAACCACGAAAAGTTCTTGTATTTTAAGATAAAATCTTACTCTGTTAAAGAAAAAACTCCCAGCTCGCTGAAATATGTTCATTTGCTGAAAAACAACAAAACCGCGAAAAGTTCTTGTATTTGAAGATAAAATCTTTTTGCTTTGAAGAAGAAAGATCTAGCTGACTGAAATAAGTTCATTAGATGAAAACCAACAAAAATTGACAAGAACCACGAAAAGTTCTTGTATTTTAAGATAAAATCTTACGCTATTAAAGAAAAAACTCCCAGCTCGCTGAAATATGTTCATTTGCTGAAAACCAACAAAACCACGAAAAGTTCTTGTATTTGAAGATAAAATCTTTTTTCTTTGAAGAAGAAAGATCTAGCTGACTGAAATAAGTTCATTAGATGAAAACCAACAAAAATTGACAAGAACCACGAAAAGTTCTTGTATTTTAAGATAAAATCTTACTCTATTAAGGAAAAAACTTGCAGCTCGCTGAAATATGTTCATTTGCTGAAAACCATCAAAACCACGAAAAGTTCTTGAATTTGAAGATAAAATCTTTTTGCCTTGAAGAAGAAAGATCTAGCTGACTGAAATAAGTTCATTAGATGAAAACCAACAAAAATTGACAAGAACCACGAAAAGTTCTTGTATTTTAAGATAAAATCTAACTCTATTAAGGAAAAAACTTCCAGCTCGCTGAAATATGTTCATTTGCTGAAAACCATCAAAACCACGAAAAGTTCTTGTATTTGAAGATAAAATCTTTTTGCTTTGAAGAAGAAAGATCTAGCTGACTGAAATAAGTTCATTAGATGAAAACCAACAAAAATTGACAAGAACCACGAAAAGTTCTTGTATTTTAAGATAAAATCTTACTCTATTAAGGAAAAAACTTCCAGCTCGCTGAAATATGTTCATTTGCTGAAAACCATCAAAAACCACGAAAAGTTCTTGTATTTGAAGATAAAATCTTTTTGCTTTGAAGAAGAAAGATCTAGCTGACTGAAATAAGTTCATTAGATGAAAACCAACAAAAATTGACAAGAACCACGAAAAGTTCTTGTATTTTAAGATAAAATCTTACTCTATTAAGGAAAAAACTTCCAGCTCGCTGAAATCTGTTCATTTGCTGAAAACCATCAAAAACCACGAAAAGTTCTTGTATTTGAAGATAAAATCTTTTTGCTTTGAAGAAGAAAGATCTAGCTGACTGAAATAAGTTCATTAGATGAAAACCAACAAAAATTGACAAGAACCACGAAAAGTTCTTGTATTTTAAGATAAAATCTTGCTCTATTAAGGAAAAAACTTCCAGCTCGCTGAAATATGTTCATTTGCTGAAAACCATCAAAACCACGAAATGTTCTTGTATTTGAAGATAAAATCTTTTTGCTTTGAAGAAGAAAGATCCAGCTGACTGAAATAAGTTCATTAGATGAAAACCAACAAAAATTGACAAGAACCACGAAAAGTTCTTGTATTTTAAGATAAAATCTTACGCTATTAAAGAAAAAACACCCAGCTCGCTGAAATATGTTCATTTGCTGAAAACCAACAAAACCACGAAAAGTTCTTGTATTTGAAGATAAAATCTTTTTTCTTTGACGAAGAAAGATCTAGCTGACTGAAATAAGTTCATTAGATGAAAACCAACAAAAATTGACAAGAACCACGAAAAGTTCTTGTATTTTAAGATAAAATCTTACTCTATTAAGGAAAAAACTTCCAGCTCGCTGAAATCTGTTAATTTGCTGAAAACCATCAAAACCACCAAAAGTTCTTGTATTTGAAGATAAAATCTTTTTGCTTTGACGAAGAAAGATCTAGCTGACTGAAATAAGTTCATTAGATGAAAACCAACAAAAATTGACAAGAACCACGAAAAGTTCTTGTATTTGAAGATAAAATCTTTTTGCTTTGAAGAAGAAAGATCTAGCTGACTGAAATAAGTTCATCAGATGAAAACCAACAAAAATTGACAAGAACCACGAAAAGTTCTTGTATTTTAAGATAAAATCTTACTCTGTTAAAGAAAAAACTCCCAGCTCGCTGAAATATGTTCATTTGCTGAAAAACAACAAAACCGCGAAAAGTTCTTGTATTTGAAGATAAAATCTTTTTGCTTTGAAGAAGAAAGATCTAGCTGACTGAAATAAGTTCATTAGATGAAAACCAACAAAAATTGACAAGAACCACGAAAAGTTCTTGTATTTTAAGATAAAATCTTACTCTGTTAAAGAAAAAACTCCCAGCTCGCTGAAATATGTTCATTTGCTGAAAACCATCAAAACCACGAAAAGTTCTTGTATTTGAAGATAAAATCTTTTTGCTTTGACGAAGAAAGATCTAGCTGACTGAAATAAGTTCATTAGATGAAAACCAACAAAAATTGACAAGAACCACGAAAAGTTCTTGTATTTTAAGATAAAATCTTACTCTATTCAGGAAAAAACTTCCAGCTCGCTGAAATATGTTCATTTGCTGAAAACCATCAAAACCACGAAAAGTTCTTGTATTTGAAGATAAAATCTTTTTGCTTTGAAGAAGAAAGATCCAGCTGACTGAAATAAGTTCATTAGATGAAAACCAACAAAAATTGACAAGAACCACGAAAAGTTCTTGTATTTTAAGATAAAATCTTACGCTATTAAAGAAAAAACTCCCAGCTCGCTGAAATATGTTCATTTGCTGAAAACCAACAAAACCACGAAAAGTTCTTGTATTTGAAGATAAAATCTTTTTTCTTTGACGAAGAAAGATCTAGCTGACTGAAATAAGTTCATTAGATGAAAACCAACAAAAATTGACAAGAACCACGAAAAGTTCTTGTATTTGAAGATAAAATCTTACTCTATTAAGGAAAAAACTTCCAGCTCGCTGAAATATGTTCATTTGCTGAAAACCATCAAAACCACGAAAAGTTCTTGTATTTGAAGATAAAATCTTTTTTCTTTGAAGAAGAAAGATCTAGCTGACTGAAATAAGTTCATTAGATGAAAACCAACAAAAATTGACAAGAACCACGAAAAGTTCTTGTATTTTAAGATAAAATCTTAGGCTATTAAAGAAAAAACTTCCAGCTCGCTGAAATCTGTTCATTTGCTGAAAACCATCAAAACCACGAAAAGTTCTTGTATTTGAAGATAAAATCTTTTT